>NW_028278960.1:0-37313 GCF_059751315.1 Micrasema longulum
TATATGTATATGTATATGTATGTATGGATATGTATGTGTGCATGTATGGGTATATACATATTTATATATGGATATGAAAATGGAAATAGATATAGATATGTAAAGAAATAATGTTTTTGATAAAATGCTTTGTGCCTATTAAATATGTACACAATTCTGTTTTAAATTTTGGTACTCCGGTTCTGTATTTATTTTTATCTTATAATTGCGATATCATTTACTTATTTTTTGCCGTTTTTTTACATTTTTCTAAATATTATTTAAAAACATAAATTTTATGTACTTTTTTTTTTCGCTCCTTATATTTTATAGATTTACATGGTTTATGACCTGTCATTGGCTAGTTTACGTGGCCCAACCAGTACACCACGACGTATTATTTTTATAGTAATCGCCGATTTTTCGCCAATAAACTGTATTTATTTACAAGGAAACAAAAAACAAACCGACACGAGCGTTGACTTGTGACTGCGTTAACTTAAGCATGTTAATTATTGTTCACTGTGATCGATCAAATGCTTAGCACGTCGATATTTTTGCAGTTGAACTAATTAACAGGGTGGCGGGATAACGATGTAAGAGGTAAGATTTTGTATGAAAGAACTGAAAGATTTAAGGATGGGAGCAAAAACGAGTGGTATATCTGTTAACTGTCTTCTGTATGCAGATGATGCCGTGCTTCTTGCTAGCAGCAAAGAAGACCTTCAATTCTTGGTAACAAAAGTCTACGATGTATGCAAGAAAAGCGATTTGCTTATGAATGTTGATAAATCGAAAGTGATGGTTTTTGAAAGGGATGAAAACATAACTAAATGTGAGATCAGCGTGAACGGAGATATTCTGAATCAGGTAGAAGAATTTGTGTACCTGGGAAGTATGTTTACTAGGGACGGAAAGGCCGATAAGATATTGAAAGGAGGGTGAGTGCCGGGAACAGGGTGAACGGTGCACTAAAATCTACTTTGGCAAACAAATGTTTATCGCAGGAGGCTAAATTAGCAGTTCACAACGGAGTTCTAGTTTCAACTCTAATGTATGGAGCGAAGTATGGAATTGGAACAATAATGATGAAAGTAGGTTGAATGCTGTCGAAATGCGATCCCTCAGGCGAATGTGTGGTAAAACGATGTATGATAGGTGCACAAATGTCGAGATCCGTGAAGTGTGTAAGGCTGAGACATGCATTATTGACAGAATCAAGAAAGGGGTGCTGCGTTGGTTTGGACATGTAGAGCGAATGGACAGCGAAAGAACGGCTAAAAGGATCTACGATGCAAATGTTGATGGATGCAGAAAACGAGGAAGACTGAGAAAGACATGGCACGATCAAGTCCATCAAATACTTGAAGATGGACATGTCAAAAGTAGGAATAATCGGCGTGCGTGCATGAGAAGATGTATGAATGTAGAGGAAGCGAGGTCTGTATGCCAAGATACTGTGTTATGGCGTTCTATCCTCTCTGCCTACCCCTACGGGGAAACGGCGTGATGGTTTGTTGTTGTTGTTAGATTTTCATTAAAAAAAAAACAACACTAACCACTTTTTTTCGAAAACGGATCAGGTATTATGTGTGCCGATAACATAGGACTATTATACAAAAATCAAACTGACCCATTTACTAACAAATACATCAACAATGGCCTTACTATGTTTACTAAATGGACAAATACTCACTTACTTACACCTAATGAAAAAAAATGTAATGATATAAATTCAGAAACTAGAAAAAAATGACATAAAAAAGACGCTTACATAAACGAAGAACGACTAATTGAAATTGAACATGTTAAATATTTAGGACTAACAATTGACACGGACAGCTCACATCGATAATTTAAATAGCAAAATAGCAAGATTATCGAGTCTTTTTTCGAATTGGATCAAATACTTCCATAATTAACTGTTATGATCGTCTAGAGTACTTTCATATCTTCAGTTTAGAATTTAGAGGGATTTTGGCTGGTTTGGTATTCTTGCACAAATACATATCTAATTGTAAGGATGCCCATGATATTCTTGCTCAGATTTACCTTAGTGTACCTCACCGTAACTTGCGTACCAATGCAGTCTCTGCTGAGAGTATACCTTTGATGATATTTGTAGTTTATCCTCGATTTCCGATAAAATGCTTTTTTTGTGTCTAATAAGTACTTATTATTTAATAACAAATTATTTCAGTCGATACGTAAATGTGTAATGGAGGAATACTGAAAATCTAAACCCAATATATATTTTTTTATTTATTATTATTTTTTATTTATTTATTTAATTTTACAATACGCCCAAGGGGCATTTACAAAAAATATACAGGTAAGTACAAACATAGTGAGTAAAAATTTAAAATATAAACAACGCTTTTTTGTATACATGCAGAAACAATAAAAAGCATACTGCCATGCAAAATAAAAAGTGAAACTTTACACAGTAAAAAAAATAAAAAAATAAATGGATATAAGAAAAGTAATTGAATTAAAAAGCAAATTGTAAATAACTTGTAAAGAATTCAAACAAAAAAATAAATACATTTACATATACTTATAAGTATTAAAAAAATAGTATCAACAAATTATTGTTAAAAACAAATGATAAAAAATATAGTTGTTAGACGCAATGTGTACTAGCTACACATCACCGCGGAGGGAGGGTTAATATTGGGTGTTCACGGATGTTGCATTGTGATCGCGAATACGATAAACAACCATGGTGAGGAATTGTTATCACGTCGCTTATCAGCACGTCGATAGTTAATTGTGATTGAGCTACCGAACAGTAAAGATCTTCTTGACGAGCCTCCATTCCGAGGCCTTTCGGGCATTTAAAACAAAACAAAAATTGCGCAATTCCAGAGAACTCGTTCGTATCGGAGTTTGTTTATTCCAAATTAATAAGGTCAATGTCGCTCAATAATCATCAGCATTTAATTTCATTGCGATATTGAGAATTTAAAGGACGAGGTGTGTCGGTTAGGCGGATCATATCGCGAGAGAGATGGAGAAACATATTTTGTTTTTTATTTATTTTTTGTTTACATTTATTACTATTATTTGTAATAGGCAGGCAGCCTTTGCTGATGCGCCCATATCTCGTGTACTGCTTTTTGTCCAAGTTTCCAAACGGTTTTTGAACTGGTTGACCAATATGGAAAGGACAACTCGGGGGCTTAGGGTCATAAGGGCGAAACTACCAAAAATGCTGTTTTGTGTTAAGTACTAATCTGATATCCAAACAAAATATCCTGTTAGTGACAAAAAGATGAAGCTCATCCGATAAGTAGTTACCTGGATAAATTTGTGTGAAACTACAAATGAAGCGTTTTGTTTAAAGTCAGAAGAATAAAACACCTTTTACATCATTTTGTTAATTTACTAATGTAAGCGCAAGTTAGGGTCATATAGACGAAAGCGTAGTTTTATATTTTTGTCTCTAAAACATTTTATGCTCTATTAACTGTATTTTTTATTTTCTTATTTGTTACCCTTAAAAGACAGTATTATTTTTTGAAAACTGTTTTATCATTTATCTCAAAACTGTGTTTTTGTAGTTTCGCCCTTATGACCCTTAACCCCCGAACTATAGTCCTTAAAATTTAGCTTGATTAAAATAACAGCTGTCGAATTAATGTCAAAAGTGATGGGAAATTACTGATCACCGATCATGTACCGATCAAATCGATTTTATCAGTTTTTTCATGCAAACATGAAACTCTATTTCAGAAAATTGATATAAAAACGCAAAAACCAGCCCATTATAGGGTCAAAGCACCAATGAATAATGACCGTTTAAGGTTCAGCTTGTAGTGAAATCCACATTAAATGTATAAATTTCATTATTTAAGCGTACAAAATACAAGAAAACAATAAAAAACACATTAATTTTTCAAAGTACTTTTAATTTTTTATTGAAATACGAGAGTTACAATTATAATTAATATCACTCTAAAAAAATAGCAGAATCACCAGTGAATGACCACAACTACCCCAGTAAAAATAATACTCAGATTTAGTTACATCATAACATTATAAAACACCCTAACACATGAGAATATGGATATATTCAAAGAATTGCATAAGAAATAATTATAAAAACCACCAGTCTTGAAGATGTCTACTTAGGCGAAAACGCTCGTTGGTCAAAATAATAAAAAGTAAAACTAAACCAAGAAGTTTCGCTGATAAGTCAAGAAATATCAACAAAAAACATAAATATTAGTAAACTCAAACATTCGGAAAATCGTCAAAGGGTTTTCTACTCAAATCCCTCCCACTAAGGAAAATCCTGTCCTTAACTCCTCTCTTGAAAATAGTTTTTGTCCTTGAGAGCTTAATACATTGGTTGTTTTAAGTGGCCACCGTACACACTGCGTAATATTAGCCATTCTGCCCATGTTAAAACATCCACCTTTCCTCAACTATTGTTGACTTTTGTGAAGTAAAAGAGCTGAAACCTTTACGATGCGGATAAGAATTATCCGGCTGAACCAATTCACCTACTAGGCAACGCTGGTAAGCGACATTTTCAGCATCCATCAATAAATAACATTGTAAATCCTTTTAGCCGTTCTCTCGCCGTCCATTCGTTCCACATGTCCAAAATTACTACTTTTAAAAAAAAATCCCGTTCATTATATATGATTTTTATACACTAAAATAGTTAATTAATAATTATTAATTTAATTACAAAGACAAGCATTGTACGATTAAACAATGTACTGCTATTTAAAAAAAGTACATTTTATATACTAGATAAAGTTTATGCATTAAAAAAAATAATTTAATAAAAGTGTTAAAACCTGACGAAACAAAACAATATGAAGTTATAAAACTGGCCAAATAGATTTTTTTAATATAAAACGAACACAAAAATACTTGTTTTTTTAAAAGAATACAAAACTTGCTTAAAAAAATATAAAAATACTTTCATATTTATTTTTTTAGAAACTGAACGATCCTTTTTAATTATAAATAAAATAAAAAATGGTAAAGGCAGAAAACTATATTTTTCCAAAAAAAATTACTAACAAGGGTTAATTAAAATAACTATCCTGGCAGCACTCAGTTTAATAATCAAATAACAAAGCTGTCATGGCGGCAGCTCGCCTTATCGAATTTTGAAAGGCGATTAATGGGCATTTCTGCAACTGTTCTGCTTCAAAATATTGTAAAACTGTGAAAAGCAATTGTTTTGACATTACCACGCACTACTTTTGATGATCGCGGCATATTATTTAATGGGTAAGAGGAAGTAAATATAGGAATCACGCACAATGTTTCGCCCCGAAGGATGGCTTGCAACCAGCGTTGCCAGACCCGATCAAGTGAAAAAAGGTAGATTCAGAAAAATAAATCGGTAGATTTCGGTAGATTCCGGAGAGGGGGTAGGAGGGGAGGGGGGGGGGGGCAAAAATAAATTTGACAGTTGTTCGAAATTAAAGCGCCGTTTTGCCTAAGGCCGTTGCTTTAAATAGTCGAAAACGCTTGGTAAATGAACAATTGAAAACCAAAAGGACTGAGATAAGTGAATCACAAAAATATAGTGAAAATATAATGTCATAAAATATAAAATATAATGTCTTCTTTTTCTTACAAACAAATGTAAATTACAATATTTCATTTATACTCGATACTCAAATACTCAATACTCAAATATTCATTTAAGAAAAGGAATATTTGAGTTGGTTCTTATAAAAATAATAATATAATACATAGATTAAAATTCAAAATATATAGTATTTTTATTGTCAAACAAAGAAATAATTAACGTTTTAAAGTTCTTTCAGTGCAACTTAAAACTTAATAAAAACTGCTAACTGCTGAAGTACTGAACAAATTATTAAAACAATGATCAACTAAATTTAAATAGATATTTAACTGAAGATAAAACCATTTATATTATTTTCAATATGAAAAGTGATCCCTCTACATTTCACTTCATAAAATAGACATATATACATTTTTCAATAATATCATGAAATTCTATGCCATGATTTATTTTACCATTCAACAATACTAGCCAATTCTGCACTTATGTACGATAGATAAGCAGTTTTTTAAATAAGCAACTGATGGCAACCGAAGTGAGCAAACAAGCAATAAATTATTATAATATGAATTCGTTTTATTTGCATTGAAATTTTATTCTGTGGAAAAAACAAGGAAATATATAAAAATCGGTAGAATTTCAATCGAATTCGGTAGATCGGTAGATTGCTCCCAAAATCGGTAGATCTACTGAGAAATCGGTAGATCTGGCGACGCTGCTTGCAACTAAGTTGCATGGCGCGGGGAGCGGCAAGGTGAGGGGTGTAAGGGGTTTTAGTTATAAAATTAGTCAACTGCCACGTAAGGCTGGTCGACCTCTAGTTATATTTTATTTCAATTGTACATGTTAATATTTTTATGAAATGTATTTACCATTGTTTAATGGACTAAATAATAATAAGTCCGTAAATGAATAAATAAATATATTTAATACAGCGGATTCAATATTTTTGTCTCCGTTTTAATTAAGTTGTGACACTGTTATTCCCGGGCTGCGAAATGTTGAACAAACAATGTTATAATTAGTTTGACAAAACAGTATTATTGAAAGTAACGACAAAAAAATATCCGTTATTTGGGAAGGAATTTTTGCGGTTTGACCCTGGAACTCCCCGTACCAATTAATCATTGTAAAAAATACTGATTGATTGTGTTATGTGGAAGATTTCAAAACCAGAAAAAAACTTAGTAAAACTCGTTTTCTTAATCTATTGTAAAATCTATCAAGGTGATTCGTAGCGAGTTCTTAGAAATGTTTGTTTTGTTTTAGTGTATTGATTTATTTAGTTGTAAAATCGTGCTTCATATTTTACTGGGGTGTATTTATGGAGACTTGTTTTTTTTTTTAAACTTTAAGTACTAAAATACATGCACTTTGTCGGACTAATTGCAAAATGCAATCTCTCCCAGCCAACTAAAAATCGACCGGCGAATTGGTCAAACTTTGTGGTTTGTATTTTGATACCGGCGAATTGTTCAAAATTTGTGCTTTGTATTTTGATACAGTGCAATGACGAAGTTCTGTGGTTTTTTTATTTTTTTTTATTTGTTAAAAGACTGTTAAACTAAGTCAAAAATTATTTTTTTTAATTTTTATATGTCGCATTATCGGCGCTACGATTTTTCAAAGTTTTGTATTTCTGAAATAACTCCGCGTGTAACGTCAGAGGTTCATTTCCGCTTATTCTCATTCAGTTCTTCCCATTGGTCCAGAAGCGACAAGCAGACCGGAAATCTTCCATAGCTCTCAGATCATAGGTTGATTCACATGAACCAGTGACGTCATTTAAAGTAGTGCGTTTTTATCAAAATATTTTTTATTATTTTTCTGTACATTTTCAAGAAACTTTGCGGTACAATTTAATGCTCTAATTTTTACCCCGCGCAAGAAAACATTTTTTGTATCCAATTTCCCGTAGGGCTGAAGTTCCTCATTGGTGAACTAATGCAGTACCTTATTCATCATCAATTGCAAAATGGGGAACGTGATGATTTTTCATTTGATTTTGTATAAAAATGAGCATTATTAAAAATTAGCATTTAAATGTAGTAACCTTATTGTTTGATTAACATATTTTATGTACGCCCTATGGGCTTTTATGTATACAAAAAATAATATTAAGTACTGTAGTAAACATGAAATATGTTAACAATATGAAATTAATAGAAATAGTAACATCTACAAAAAACAGATCCATAAGAAAAGGAAAATATCACATTTTTAAAGTAATTAAGGTCTGTGAAATACTGTTGAGTAAAAAAAAAGTTCTTTCCCACTTATTAGTAGCATAAAAAATATTTTGAAATTTGTAATTTTTAATTTCCGTAAAAACGGCCATTGCATTGGCCACGCCCCGTACACGTCACGATTCATGTTAATTTTGAACTTTGTTCCTTACCGTTTAAATTGTTATAAAACATCGTCACGAATCTTGACGTCACAATTATCAAAGGCAAACATGTCGCGTTTTTCTAGCGACATATTTTTTTGTATTTTTTAAAAAGTAATGTATAAAAACTTTCCTCCACAATATCCATATTGATTTTGAAAACACAATTAATTATTCTAAATACATTAAATATATTTTTATCGGTATTCGTAGTATGTGATATTTCCCTATTAAAACAATCATGAGTTTAACAAGTTGATTTTTTTATTAATTATTTATTGATAACACTCACAAACATTTATGACGGACAGAGACACAGTTGATAGCGACACTGTCAAGTACTTACATAGTACATTTTGTATTTTGTTAGCTGGTGGTAGAAATTACGTACTCCACAGGATGGAATATACCTGAAGCTCTGATGCGTTTGGCACTTGACCATCTGGTAAAGCCCCCTGGGAACAATATTAACATTCTACGCAATACAGAAATCATGTATTTCTATTTAAAATGGACGTTAATAGTATGCACCCGAAAACCATATGCTTCAGTGCGCGAGAAACACAATTTCGCGTAAATCTCAGGATGTCGAATGGGAAGAATAAATGTAGCTATTTTTGTATCAAACCTACTCCTCCATAGGAACAAAACTTGCATTATATAAATCCATACGCAGTCCTTGGAGCATGAATTAGAAATTTGTCGCTCTGACGTAATACTTAGTTTTAATAAATACGGTAGCTTTCAAGTGTAGGGGAAGGGTGTACAAAATGACATAGGCGGGTAAAATGACATAGTAATCATATCTCAGAAACCAAATTCTTAGTCATGTTTGAACCTGCACAAGAATGAGCACTGGTACGACACATAAATACTCACCAATATTTAGGACGCTTATGGCGACCGCCCGAGGAGGACGTGTTGCGGGTTACTTTGTGAAACAAAACAATATTTTTGTTGCGCGGACACCAAAGGTATTATAATTATTTTATTCGTGTTATTCTTCAACACAAACTGAAAGGATATATTGTGTCATTGTTAATCTTCATGAAAAACTATAATTTTGTTAAAATTTACTAAGTGCAATGTGATATTTTTTAATGTTTTTAAAAACTCACGTAGTGGGGCAAAACGACATATGTACATACTATGTCATTTTTCCCCACTTAATAGTTTTTTTTTCTTTAGAAGAATAATAATGCTTCGCAATATGTGCGTAAAAAAGGACGTTTGAATACAACTCCAAATATATCAGAGGCTAAAGCTAAAAGTTCAAAAAAACATATCCTGGAAAAGTGTTGACAAGGTATATGTAAAAAATTGATTATTGATTCAGACACTGAAGACGATGAAGATGACTGCTCATGCATTTATTGTAATGAGTTATATACGAGATCAAAGCCAGGTGAAACATGGTTAAAATGCATAAAGTGTGGAAACTGGGTTCATGCAGAATGTGCTGGTTTAAATGAAAAAAACAAGATTTTTGTTTGTGAAGTGTGCATTTGATATTTTAATTCTTTAATATTCATAAAAAAACTTATCAATTCTATTTTTAAAAAGTATTGAATAATCATCCAATCTAAGTATATATCGTATGTCATTTTGTACACCCGGTGGGGCAAAACGGTTTTTTGCAGTATGTTTTTATTTTCGTATTTTTATTTGATAGATTTGTATTTTTTCCTACAACAACAGTGCTAAGATGTTAAAAAGTAGTGTACATTTTGAACCAAAGAGATTTTTTACTAAATATGTTACCAATTTTTTTTTTTCATTTTACAAAAAAATCTATGTCGTTTTGTACACCCTTCCCCTAACAGTATAATGGCTTTTTGTAATGTCTTTGAAATAATAAAATTAATATACACATCTTTGTGTCTTGTCAACTGATCTGGTGGACTTCGCATAATCATTCTCTGTGTGCTTCTACATCGGCACATAATAACACCATCAGGAACGACCCATGCCTGTGAGCTTACCCCGACTTGCTAGAAAATCCGTGTTGAGTCGGGGCACCATGTCCGTCAATCCGCGTTGAATAATGTACACCTACATTTATGAATATAAGTCAAATATAAGAATACCGAAAAAACAGTTAGCAAAGTTGAAAGATTAAAACGATATTATACAACTGTGCATAGTATTGTGTATATTACTTCATTGCCTCAAGAATATTTAACCTAAAATTATAAAGAGAAACAAAAAATATTAATCTAACTGTATTCATTACCGAGCCGGTTTAATCTAAAGATTGAAGAGTTGAAATAATTATTTTGACAGCAGGACGCTTTGAAGAATAAAGATAGCTGTCCTACCAGGTACTGGTCTGTTAGGAAGAGCTGGCGCAAACAACATTATCATTTAAACACATTGCGCTCGTGTAGTATCTGTGAACAAGCGCATGGTATGGCATACGCATTATGAAAATAATGTATGTCTTTCTCGCGCTTGGACGCGCTTATAAGAAAGAAAGCTATTGCTTTGTTTGTTTTTTTTTAATTTAAAATTTATTTATTAACCCTTAAGGATTATAACATCCATTTTACATCTTTTTTATCATACTCTATTGTTGATAATAATATTTTTAACATCTTTTGGAAAGTTTGTCTAAGTCTTTTAGTTTTGTCGAAGATTTATATTTGGAACAAAACACATAAAATTTTTGACATAACATCACACTGCATAAAAGTTCTTGAATAGTCGCGCGTCGTTCTATAGTTATCATAAATAGTTACATATATCAGAGTGCATTTCATCATCCAGGGCCCGAAAATTAATAACATTTATATCATATCAAAGGTAGGTGTCCATTCCATGTTCCTATCCTTTATTCGAATACTCCCAACCTCTTACAAAAACTCTCTCTTCGTTTTTCCATTACAGTCCGCCTTTTCGTTAACAGTCTACAATGATATTAGTGGCTAACATAGAATTAAGAATAGTCCAGGAACCGCATACGAGCATCAAACAGAAGGTGACTAAACTACTCTTAAAAGAGAAGTTTTACGTTTTGACCCATTAGTTTCTTTGTAGACGTCGCTCAATACGCAACTCCCGATTTGAATTCAACTATGCCGTGTTGTGTAGATTTAAAGTGTAGAAATACTGCTAAGATCTTAACGAAACAGGATGGGATCACATTTCATGTGTAATTAGCAAATAAATGTGGAAGTAGCAAATGCATTACTTAAAAAAATAAATTTTTTTTCCATCTGTCAGATTGTCGAAGAAAACAAAATGAACATTTCGTTAGTGTTTCCAGGGTAGTAAATTTTTTACCTTACTTTGCTCATCTAATGAGGGAACTAATGAAAATTGGACTTAGGATTAAACAACGCCGCAGTGGATATTTGACCAACATTATCTTTAAAACATCGAATATTATTTAACATGATAAAAAAATATCAATTTTATGTCAAATAAAATATGTTTTATATTTTAAGTTCAAAGTTTATTCATTACTCTTATTAAATGACCCTTTACTTATCTACTCTATTGTGTCAATCAATGTTTCCGCGAGTAATATAAAATTTAAGAGAAATTTAAAAAATGTTTTTTTTTTTACCTTACGTTTGTTTTATGATTATGTTTTTTCCCATCTGGCAACATTACGCGGCAACTTTACAAATACGCGCGGCGAAAGTGGAAAAAAATAATTGTATTAAACACACAATAATAGGTTTGTTTTTGCGTTTTTATATCAATTTTCGGAAACAGAGTTTCACGTTTGCATGAAAAAACTGATCAAATCGATTTGCTCGGTACATGATCAGTGATCAGTGATCAGTAATTTCCCATCACTAGTGACATTAGTTTGATAGCGGTCATTTTAATCAACCTTTATTTTAAGGACTATAGTAGTCTTGTTCTCTTAAATAAATTAAAATGGATAAATACATAAGGTTTTTTAATTTTATAAATGCAATAATTTAAAAATACTAGTAAAAAAGAAACATGTTTTAATACAGAATGTTACCTCGTGCATTCAAAGCTTGAATGACGTATCATTCATTATTAGATTATTTTTTTTGCAAAATGCATATTTTAAGTTTTGTGGTCGGCGAGACTTAAAAAATCATCAAAATTCATTTACCACATAATTAAATTATTTTTATAGTTATTATGACAAATGAATTGAGTTTATTTATTTTATTTTATTTAGAAAACATACAGTCATACAAAATCAGTATTAAAAACAACAATTTTTTAACATAAAAAGACCAATTAAGTTTTCATAAATTAAAAAGATATAAACATTAAATGTGACAAAAAATAAAAAATAAATAAGAATTTTAAGTGAAAAAAGGATAATTGTTGACATTCGCGTTTTCCATGGAGGTAATAACTTAAAATAAATAAAAATACCGAATGTACACTCCGAGCCATCCACGCACACACATGAACGCACATATAAAACATACACAAACATATACATTACATGCGGCACATATACATAGCATAAACCACTCGAGATACACATTCAGCAACTATCCCAAATAATCGACCCCATGAAGAAATTTTCTGTACAAATGCAACGTGCAGTTAAAAATGTCTACATCAATACTGAGTCCGTTATAATTTCTACAGGTACGTCTAATGAATGAATTCGAGGTATAATTGTTTTTACAAGTTGGTACATAAAAAAGGGAATTTAATCTAGTATAGCGAAGAGGACAACGGAAACCAATATTTTGTAAAAGATACGGCGAATCAACTATGTTATTGAGAATTTTGAAAAGAAAAATTAAATCATATCTAAGGCGCCTTTTTTGTAGTGATTCTATATTAAAATTGATCAAAGATGCGCCGTAATCATTTTCAATGTTACCAAAACGATATTCCAGGCTCCTTATAAATTTCTTTTGAATGTTTTCAATTTGATTAATATATACATTATATTGAGGGGACCATACTAATGAAGCGAATTATTAATGAAGTTATTCTTTAAAATTAAGTACCCGTCCAATGCATATCACAACATACATCAGAGTTTTACTAGGGCTGGCCCTTTTCTGCAAAATGTACATCTTAGGTTACGAGGTCTACCAAACTTTAAAAATCATTAAAACTGGTCAAATACTTTTTTTTATGCCATAAAAAATTAATGTATTCACATTATTTTTCATTTGTCAAAGATAAAAACATTTTCCGTCAAACTGTTGGGTAGATTGAATTATTCACTCTTTTCACACAAGTGCTATTACTCAGTTTCACTTTTCTATGGCTGGCTGCTTTCTGCATAACTACGTTCAAATATACTTTCTCATTTAATCTAGTCACATATGCATAAGTCGATTATCTAGTGCTGGCGCGTTCGCAAATGTACAGAATATTGATTTGAAAAACCTTGTTATTAAATTTTAGTCAAATGTGCTTTGGATGATTTATTTATGTATGCTTTATTAAGTTAGTTCATAACGTCTTAAGAACTTATATTAACTTTTAATAATATTACATTTTTTTAATAAAAATATCTCAATAACCTATTAAAAAAAAAAAATATTTGAAATATTACAATTTTTCTATCTCCTTTACTTCTTTGGGTAACTCATTGTACAGCTTCAATCCCTTGTACAATGAGTTTTTGAGATTCTGTTTTTCTCCTCATTGGTAATCTTATCTTTTTTTACCCCTCGTTTTATATGTATGACATTGTTGGTTAAATTTGATAACTGTTTTTATTTTATTCATCCCCTTAATTATTTTATGTATAAAAATTGCTACACTATACTCGTATTTAATTTGCTGCTTTACTGATTAGAGGGTAGTGTATAATATGAAAAAAGACTATCAGTTAAGAAAATGTGATATATTGATTTATTTTTAAACAAGTACATACGTTATAAATTATTTTATGTTCATTATAATAACAATTAATACAGAGTAAATAAAATGCATGGTACAAGTTGTAGTGGAGAAAATAGGTATACACACTTATTGATGAACAATAAATCCCGTTATTAAAAAAAAAAAAAATGTGGTATGCATTTTAATTACATTGTTTTAATTTTTATTATGATATGATGAACACAAAATATTAAATAAAAAATGTAATCGTGTACTTATAAATAAATACATTTATTATATTTTATCAACCCATCAATATAAAAAACCTCTCGAATCTGCTCAAAAATCTATTATTAAAATAATTTTTAAAAAGCCCTACGGGTACCCCAGCGTCAAGTTGTTCGAGAAATTCGATATATTAGATATAAGGCAATTATATTATTTTATACTTGTTAATTATATCATATTTATATATGTAATTCCTCTGTACGTGTGATGTCACCGTACTCCTCCTAAACCACTTAACCGATTTACGTGCGGTTTTCAAATAAATATAGATCTTTGCGCTGTGCATGTTCGTAGATATTAAAATCTTCAATAGAATATGTAAAAAATAAGTTAGGAGCATAAACATTTTATTCATTGATCTCCCAGGGTTGCATTCGAGGAGCATGCATTTGCAAAAAAATGGAAAGATGTTGTTTTTTTGTGTATAAAAAAGTTTGTATTTGAATGTTTACAAACAGCATTTGTTTTTTTGGATCTCAATTAAATTTTTTCCATAAATTCCTTATAATTTTTACGCATTTATTTTTTTTTTGGATTTTTGGCGACACTAAAATAATTTTAAATTCAATACATTAAAAAAATCGTATTCCTACACAAGTACACCCTTTGTTGGTGAGACGACCGGAGTTTGACGTTTGCAAAAAGAATGCCATATTTGAAAAAATATTTATTTTATGTTTTGGAATTCAACCATAAACATGCACCTACTTAAATTCAATATTTGAATATTAACGATTTTTAGTTTTGGAATTTAATCACAAGTATCAAGGTACCTACTTATCAATGAAAAGTCTTTTTTCCAAGCTAATAGCAGGCAAGCCAACGTTCGGACAGGACAACGTCTATCGGGTCTGCTAGTATAATTAAATATGTATAGAATAATTATGTTTGTGAAAGCAAATTATTCTACCAAATCTCCAAAGGAACAATCCCACACTACCTGAAGTGAAACTAAAGGATGGGTCATGGGGTCTACCACAAATTCTGAATTCGGGCAAAGAAATTTTAGATTTCTAGGCCCCAAAATATCCAATATGTTACCAGAACATTACAAAACTATGACCCGAATTCAATTAAATTAATTTGTAATAAAATGGTTACTGGATTAAGGTAGAGAAAAATCGGAAAATTTACTAAAAAACATTCTTAAATAATAAATGGTATAAATTAATATTGTACAACTGTATAGTAAATTAACTAGTAAGCAGTAATGTTATTGTTTATTTTTTCATACAATGTCTGCCTTAAAACAGGTTGTACCTAGTTAGGCAGACTAGACATGATCCATTTTCATTACTAACTTTGTATACTTTGTGGAAATATGTTATTAGTTCTGAGTTTATACACTATATCTGTTTGTTTACTATAAATATGTATGTAGAACCATTGATTTCTCAAATAAAATAAAATACTGACTTATTACAACAGAGATGAAGAACATTTAAGAGAAGGTAATATAGAAGTCCAGGCCTACAGGGCTTATGACCTGTCAATGGCTGGTTTAAGTGGCCACTTTACACACTGTGTAACATTCACCATTCTGCCCATATTTGAACATCTATATTCCTTCAATTCTTTCATCTGTTGATGTTTGTGAAGTTAAAGAGCTGAAACCTTTATTTATGCGGGTGAGATTCATCAAATTGAATTATTTCACCTACATACTAGGCAACGCCTGAAAATATTATTTTTTCAATTTCTATACTTTTTCATGGACCAGGTAATTTATCAACAATATTTTGAGTTTGTCCAAATTTTTGTAGACAAGGACTGGATTTAACTCCCTGGGGAGCTGTTTATATTAGTCTAGTACTAGCCCTGTGGGCCTGGACTTCTATATTACCTTCTCTTAAATGTTCTTCATCTCTGTTGTAATATGATAATACAAACAGCTCCCCAGGGAGTTGAATCCAGTCCTTGTCTACAAAAATTTGGACAAACTCAAAATATTGTTAAAATACTGACAGTGTCAAAAATTATTTTCAATAATAAAAAAAAGGAATAAAATGATGGTAACCAAAAAAAAACAGTAAAGCATAGTAATGTTTATTTCAATTCATCTGTTCGGTATTTCAATGAATGAATGCGTCTTTGAAAAAATTTTTGATTTACTCACTTGCACAGCATCATTTGTATGAATAGCATCGCCCCGTCGAAGAGGTACCCCCAAATAAACGTCCTGAAGATGGCTCTCCATAGTTCTGGTTTTCTTCCCTTTCTTTCTGCTTTGGCAAGCTCTTTAAACCAATTTCTGTAAAAAATAATAACATATACATTTCAACATAGATGGAAAACCTTTAAACGAAGGAAATATGGGAGTGTATGAATTTATAGGGATTATCTACTATCATTGGCGGGTTTGATTGATCAGAATAAAAAGGAAATCTGGAAAAAAAAAAGTATTTCAAAAAGAACTGGGAGTGCGGTTAGGAGTAGCAGGCGCCACATTCAACAGTAAGGAGGCTGCCTGGAGATCGGATATTTACCCAGTGAAAACTAAATGCCTGCATAACACCTATTCTCCTCTACGGATGCGAATCGTGGCACCTCACAAGGGCCCAAAATAGCAAAATTCTGAGTTTTGAGAGTGGGCGTCTCAGAAGAATCTTGGGTGTGCGGTGGTTTGACTATGTGAAGAATTAGGTAATAAAAGAACGGACGCAGCAAACTCCGGTGACAACTGTCGTCAAGCGGAGGCGATATGGTTGGCTGGGCCATGTACTGCGGATGCCTCCTGAGAGCCTTAACCACGCTTGCCTACTTTACAAGGCATCAGGTTCTCGACGTCCTGGACGTCCACTGCTGACTGTTCGTCGGCAGTTTCTGACAGAAATTCGGGACGAGAACCTGACTTGGGGGGATGCAAAGGAGTTGGCAGCTGACAGATACATGGTCTCTTTGTGGATACCATATGCTCCAACTAGGGAGCGGACATGGAGTAATGATGATGAATATAAAAAAAATTAAAATGAGGAAGTTTAGTGCTACGGGGGAGTGAGGAAGTTTAGTGCTATTTAAGAAAAAATATTTGATATTAGACTATTAAACGGTCGGCCTCGTGGTGTAATGGTCAGCGCGTTTGCCTACCATGCAAGAGGTCTCGGGTTCGATTCCCGGCATGGTTGACATGAAATATTTTTTCAAAACTGTGTTTTTACACTAGGATATTTCATAGTCTCTGAACTGGTATCTGAAGCGTTAAACTACTTCATGTAACAAAAATGATCAAGATACATTGCGATTGATGTACAAATGCAGTGCCCTATGCACCATCAGGTGTGGAAAGGGAACGATAATGAGTATAAAAAAAAAACAGTCGCCATTTTTATCGAAATAGGTTTTTTGATGATTATGATAGAAAAAATGAAATCTTGACAAAAAACTAAATATGCATATTAAAAATGGGCATTCGGAGTAGAAATTAAGTTATTTAATATTTAATTATTTAATTTTACAATATGCCCAAGGGGCATTTACAAAAATTATACAGGTAAGTACAAATAAAGTAAGTAATATTTTTTTAAAAAACAACACATTTTTTTTGTATATAAATGTAGAAACAAAAAAAGCATAGTGCAATGCAAAATAAAAAGTGAAACTTTGCATAGTAAAAAACGAGAAAAAAAATTGATATAAGAAAAATGTTAGAATTAAAATGCAAATTGTAAACAATTTGTAAAGAATTTAAACAAAATACATATATACGTATAAATATAATGGAATTTGTAAATTAATGTTAAAAATAAATAATAAAAATGAGTTTACAGTAAGTATAATATAAGATAACAATATAATATATAGTACACAAAAATATTTTATAAATTAATTTCAGAAAGAGATAAGATAATTAAAAACAGAGAAAAAGTTGCAAGGAAAAGAAAGTTTTATTACGACATCAATAATTGATACTATGTATCTCATATATAAAAAAATGATCAAAAATCATCTTTACATCAAAAGCGGACATTCCATACACTATGGACGATCAAGTGTAATAGCGGCCGTTCTTTCGTATTCTTTTGACAGTTCAAAATCAACCACTGAAGTGCGAGCGTCTTTGTCATTTTTGGGTTTAGGAGAGTGTTACTTACTATGTAATAAAAGTATAAAATAAACATGTATTTCTGTATACTGAACATACATGTAAACCCCCTTTTATCATTATTTTATAAATCTTTACCATAGTAAACATCCTTTTAAAAACGGACACTTGCAGTTCAGTGGGTTTCAAAAATGGACAATTGCATGTTTTAGTTTCAAAAACAGACAATTGCATGTTTTGGTTTCAATAACGGAAAATTGCATGTTTTGGTTTCGAAAAAAGGATAATTGCATATTTTGGTTTTAAAAACGAACAGTTGCATGTTTTGGTTTAAAAAAACGGACAATCGTATGTTTTAGTTTCAAAAACGGACAATTGCATGTTTTGGTTTCAAAAACGGACAGTTGCATGTTTTGGTTTCAATAACGGAAAATTGCATGTTTTGGTTTCTAAAACGGATAATTGCATATTTTGGTTTTAAAAACGGACAATTGCATATTTTGGTTAAAAAAATGGACAAAAACATTGTCAAATCGTGTTTTTTTATTGAAACAATATATATCTTAGATATTTGAAGTGAATAAAATAAATCGCTACCCATTAATTTTATGAAGGTATAAAATATATTTAATATTAGTTTCTTGTTTATCCGAAACAGAAAGTCATCTCTGCCGAAAAAATGTGAAAATGGTTATTGTCCCATTTTGATACTAAGGTCCTTATGTTATTTTATTGTAGTAAAACAAATTATTTTGTATTTGAAAATTAGAATTTGTTGAATTATGAAAACTAAAAAAAAATTACAATTCGGGCAACAAAATGAACGTTGCACTAAGCACAGTAATTGCAAATAAAAATATGTCAATCGAGGTGCAAGCGCACAACGGAGTTTAGTCCCAACACTTATTCATGGAGGTGAAACATGGAACTGGCGGAGGAAGGATGTAAGCCGAGTGAACGCGGTCGAAACGCGATCTCATAGACGAATGTATGGAAAATTAATGTATGTATGAGTTACGAATGATGAAATTAGGCGAGAGTGTAAATCTGAGTCAGGTATAATTGATAAGAAAAAAAAAATCAATGTTTTTTGGTAAAGTCAACTCGAAATTTTTGTCACAAACAAAAGGTTTATAATAACATATTACAACAGAGATGAAGAACATTTTAGAGACGAGAATACGAAGTCTAAGCATTTTTTAAAATTGGAGTGTAAATCTGAGTAAGGTGTAATTGATAACTTAAGAAAGGGTCTCTGTAGCTCAATCACAAATAACTATCGACGTGCTAATAAGCGACGTGATAACAATTTCTCACCATGGTTTATTTATTTTTATTTATAAATATATTGCAGAAAAACATATACATACTTAATAACAGGGAATCTTTATAAAACCAATTGATGTAAAATGAAAACGGAGTGTTCTCTGTTTATGATAGTCTCCATCTAACATGACACAGCCTGTTCCAAGTTTATCGTATTCGCGATCACAATGGAACATCCGTGAACATCTAATATAAAATGTCAAAATATTTACGTTTCGCTACGTATAATCCTGCTGCGCAATCACATATTTGATTTTCACCGGTGTAAATATAGAAAATATTCCAAAACTGCTATTTTTATTTATTTATTTATTATTTATCATGCTATTAACTGAATTTAGCCGGCGGTTGACAAGCCATATGTCAAGAAAAGCAATCGCCAGAGTAATTGTAATTTAATTTTGACTTTTTTGTATTAGATACTCCTTACTATTCTGCACATAAAATATATTGTATATTTTTTTATAGTAAACGCCGATTTTTCGCCAGTGAACTGTATTCATTTACGAGGAAAACAAAAAAGAAGCCGACACGCGTTGCCTAGTAGGTGAATTGGTTCAGCCGGATGAATCTCACCCACATAATAAAGGTTTCAGCTCTTTTACTTCACAAAAGTCAACAAATGGAAGAGTTGAGGAAATGTGGATGTTGAAACATACGCAGAATGGTGAATGTTACACAGTGTGTAAAGTGGCCACTTAAACCAGCCAATAGCAGGTCATAAGCCCTGTAAATGCCTAGACTCCCATATCCCCCTTCTCAAAAATGTTTGCTCAAAAATGCTCAAAAATGTGAATCGGGTTGTGGTCCTGTGGCTAGTGGCCACTCTACCCCAACTTGATTCCCATTTTTTAATAGTGAGTTATTTACAACTCGTTGAAAATGGCCCTCAAAATGAAATATTTGGGTATATCATAAGAACGCAAATATTTCTTTTTTATAAAAAAAATAAACTTTTCCCTCTCTGTTGCAACAAATTGAAATATAACAACTCCCTAGGGAGAAAATCCAGCCAGTCTACAAGCATTTGGACAAACTCAAAACATTGTTGACTTTATTTGATATTTTCGCTTTGTTTTTATGAATTCTTAGTATAGTAAACAAATCGTAAATTTTCGAAACGCGTGATGTAAAAAATGTATTCAACCATAAAAAACGACGTAATAGGTACATGGGAAGAACGAGTTTGAGAAGAGCAGAAAAAACAACACTTAGAAAAAGCCATGGCGAAGGTGACCTCTCCTGATAGACGCAATTCTTAGAACTGGAATCAAATTAAATAATTTGCCTACGTATTTAACTGAGACTGTTGTCTGTGATGGCGCGGATGAAGAATATTGTCCTGGATGTGTGAAAAATGACCAGATCCATAGACGAGCATTATCCACACGACGGTAGTCTTGCGGTTTCTCAAATGAGAACAATTTTTGCCCAAAGACACTCGATTTTTCTAGGACTTCAACGCTATCTACAAGGTGGCGCAAAAGACATCACCCTATCCATAGAATTAAGAATAGTCCAGAAACCGCATACGAGCATCATACAGAAGGCGACTCAACTTCTCGTAAATGAGTAGGTTTACGTTTTGCCCCATTAGTTTCTTTGTAGACGTCGCTCAGTACGCAACTGCTGATTTGAATTCAACTATGCCGTGTTGTGTCCTTTTAAAGTGTAGAAATACTGCTAGGATCTTGAAGAAACAGGATGGTATTACATTTCATGTGTAATTAAAAAACGAATGTTTAAGTAGCAAATAAATTACTTAAAAATTGAATTATTTTTCATCTGTCAGATTGTCAAAGAAACAAAATGGAAATTTCGTTAGTATTGCCAGCGTAGAATATTTTTTTACCCTACTTTGCTCATTTAATAAAAGAACTAATTAAAATTAGACCTCGTATTAAACAACGCCGTGGGGGACATTTGAACGATATTATCTTTAAAACATCAAATATTATTTAACATGATATTAAAATATCCGTTTTGTGTCAAATAGAATTGGTTTTATATTTTAAGTTCAAAGTTCATAAATTCAATTACTCTTATTAAATGACCCTTTATTTATCTAATCTGTTGTGTCAATCAATGTTTTCGCGTGCACAATAAAATTTTAGAGAAATTAACAAATTGCTTTTTTTTACCTTACGTTTGTGTTATGATTTTTTTTTCCCATCAAGCAACATTACCCGGCGACTTAACGTATGCGCGCGGCGAAAGTGTGTCTAAGAGGGGGAATTATTGGACACAGTCCGATGTATTCAAATATGATTCTACGCTCCTTCTGGACTATTCTTAATTCTATGACCCTATCGGAAGATGCCATATTTTTTGCAAATGGCGGCAAATGTCGGTTCTGTTTTGACATTTGAGAAGTAAACAGATAACAAAATACACGTCAACAAGACACGAAGCTCAATGCTCCTTAAGAAAACGGAAAAATTGATTTGATATTTTTGCGGAATAATTCGTCGGTGGTCTTGGCGCAGCGAGAATTTAGGCGCAGATTTTTCATTCGCCCGACACCAACTGTTTAGTCCGCGTTCTTTACTTCAACAAATTCAAAAAAGTTCTCATTTTAAATAGGGTTATGTGATAAAAAGTACCTACTTCAAAGCGATTACTAACTCCAATAAATCTTAATTCAAGCAAAAAAATGCTCGCTTGCACTTAATTCTTATATGACTTTTAACGCAGTAATTTGGCGTTTGCACCCGTTGTGTGGAGCCCACAATACATAACAAACACAGAAAGGATGAAAATGTTCCAAAAAAAATTAAGAAGTATCTAGATTATAAAAACAATAAAACGCTTTGTACTTACAGCCAATCTGCAAAACAAAATGGATTTTTTACCCTTGAAAATAGACGCACTGTATCTGAATTATGCTATTTACATAAATTATTAAATGATAAAGTAGACTCTTTTAACCTACTCTCCAAAATTAATCTTAATTTCCCCTTTCGCGTGAAAATAAATAAGTATTTATTCCATCTGCCAGTCTGTAGCACTTACTATGCACAACACTCTTTCCTCTATCGTTCTTGCTCTAACTATGATTTTTTTTTTCATCTATTGATATATTTTACGTACCCCTTAATTTATTTAAAAATAAATGAAGACTTATTATTTCTGGCTGCGATACGATCCCACTTACTATTTAATGATGCACACTCCTGAACACTTACTCCCACACTAATACACATAAACACACATCTACTCTTACTCTCATACAAATACACATTAACACATCCTTTTGTTGTAACACAATTTAATAATATGTATGATTTTTATTTAGAAACTTTGCTGGTCTGTCTTTAAACTGTATTTTTTAAAAAAATGTTATTATTTCATTGTCGACTGTTTGTTCCTTTAAAATTAATAAATAAATAAACAATAACTAAGACGGTATACTTAGTGATCGTTTGTATTTATTTACCGAGCGATTACTAAGCCGGCTCCTTTAACGTCTCGATACGTAGGTACACTCAGGAAAATATTTAAAAAGATGGAAAAAATATAATATCTCAATTTATTTTTTATTGAGGCAACATTTTACGCCTATATGCTCTTATATGTTAAATAGGGGAGAATTTAGCCACATTATTTGTGCATCTAGGCGTTTGTTTTGGTGGGGACCCGCCTGTACTAGGTAGGTTATTCTGCCCCATGGTGTCGTGGTTGATTCGGTTGGGTTCGTTTCCTGATCGAGTCAAAAACATTCGTCCAGAGGGTTGTAAATATTAGACTTCTTGATTCCACCCGGACACAGGAAAATATAGTCAGGATAATAATAACTTCTATATAATTGCCGTGCGGTTAAAAATTCCTGCCTAATACCAGTCAATTTAACGAGTGGGCAAGAACGTAACCCATGTAATAAAAAAAGGTATGCCCATACCAGGGCGTGCGGTGGAGTTTTTGGCTAGGGAAGCAAAGACAAACTAAATATTGTATGCATATAATTAGAAACAGTAACAATAATTTTACATATCTAGTAATAAAATGTAATAACAAATCAACCAACTTCACTATAATATATACTTAAATAAATAACTGCGAAGTATTTTGTGGCATTTTATTTAATTGGACTAAAATGCATTGAAACTAAAATGGATATTCTTATTTAAAAACACGATTTTTAAACGAAAAAGAATTGGTCATTATTTGAACCGGAAAAATCAACATATGCAGTACATTATAAACTTTTTTCTTATAACGTATCAACATTATATTGTTGTAATGATTGAATTAAATTTTACATTTTATTTTGTATTCCTACTCCACCACAAAATAATAATTATATTTTTATGTTTAGCGCCAAAATACTAAAATCGCATCTGTGCTGCGCGGCGTTGCGTTCGCATCGCATCTAAACTACATAGAAAATAATGTATTGGTAGGTTTCGATTGCTTCCGTTGCGTAGTGAGAATTTTAGTCTGCGCCTGCGCCCGGACTGCGCGTTCAGTACGGCGCTGGAAAGGAATTTCGAATTTGCTTCCATCGCGATCGTTTCCTAAATCGATACCCAGCCAGCCAGTAGCAAGTACGCGCCGATCAGGCG
Organism: Micrasema longulum; assembly: GCF_059751315.1. Classification (NCBI taxonomy): domain Eukaryota; kingdom Metazoa; phylum Arthropoda; class Insecta; order Trichoptera; family Brachycentridae; genus Micrasema; species Micrasema longulum. The sequence continues at coordinate 23,937 of NW_028278960.1, forward strand.
ATCAGTACGCGCATGACAGCGCTGGTAAATGGATGTGTCGGGAGGTAATTTTGCTTTTTAACATTTTTTTATAAGGCGATATTAATATTCCTCCGCAGTTTATCGCAATTATTAATAAAATTATTATTACATTATTTGTTTATAGTAATCTAAATGTAAGATATTATGCTTGATAATTAATTTATTCAACATGCTATTTTATTAACATTATTTGTCTAAATTTAGGGGAACTAATGGACCGCGCATGGTCCATACGTCAGTAAACAAACCAAGTAAATACGTAGGTACTTTTTCTTTTCCACATCAGCACCTAAGTGGAATATGTAGACATCACCAGACGCCTTCAGGGCCCGTATTACAATATGAAGTTAAGAGAAAACGCGGTCTGACTTTTCTTCATACAAATGTAGTCCCGTATTTTCTCCCTAGATTATGGCTCTTTACTAATGAATTTTCTTAAAACTATGGATATTTACCATTGACTTTAACTGTCTCGCCTTTTTTAAAAATTGTTGCTAGGACCATCCAAAAGCCCGGTTTTATCCTCCGACTTCGGACGTACGCTATACAAAAATATTAAATAATTTAAAAAACATAAAATGTATTGACATTTTATTTTGTTATTTTTCAAAAAAAAAAACAACAATATCGGTTCAGTTTTGGGTTGCAGAAAACGGGACAACGAAATGTCGATTTTAGTTAGGCACAGTCAGTCCGACGTTGTCTTTTTCGCATAGTATGGATGGATTAAATGGATTTTTTACCTTTGAAAATAGACGCACTATATCTGAATTATGCTATTTATATGAATTATTAAATAATAAAATACAAAATTTTAAGATATAGATTACGCAAATATCACTCTGTCAGATTTAAAATTTACAGTAAAAATGCATTATGTAACTTGGTTATATTTATAATAATAAATATGAACATCTCCCTGCCCCTCCTTATCCTCTCTTCAAGCATTCTTGTCCTAATCCCGCCCAATTTACAATAACTTTCTGTTTTTAAAAAATATAAAAAAATATTTGATTCTTGAAAAATATTTACGAGTACATGAAACTAACATTTTTATATGCATAAACTTATATGTATTTATTTAATATGTAATATATTGTCTTTACTAACTTTGTATACTTTGTGGAAATCTGTTATTAGTTCTGAGTTTATACACTATATCTGTTTATTTACTATAAATATGTATGTAGAACTGTTTATTTCCCAAATAAAATAAATAAAATAAAATAATAAAGAAGAATCTTTTAACCTACTCTCCAAAATGAATCTTAATTTTCCTTTTCGCGTGACAAGAAATAAGTATTTATTCCATCTGCCAGTCTGTAGCACTAACTATGCACAACACTCTTTCCTCTATCGTTCTTGCTCTAACTATAATGCTTTTTTTTCATCTATTGATGTATTTTACATGCCCCTTAATTTGTTTAAAAATAAATTAAGACCCAAAAAATCATTAGTTACGTAAACCTTGACGAAGAAGGTTGTTTGCTTTGAAACCGGTCGTTGGAAAAAAAAATTAGTAGCTAAAAACAAAATTAAAAGAATTTAATTTTATTTGTTCTTTTACTATTTATATACCGGAGGTGTCTCGTGCCGAGGTAGATATTTTATATAATTTTGCAACATGCCTTATTAAAAATATTTGAATCATAATACTATAAAACATAATAAAAACACATTAAACTCACAAATAAAAACACTAATATTTGTTTGTAAACAAAAGACTGGATTTCACCCCCTCGGGAGTCATTAAGATTCCAAAATTGCAACAGGGATGGAGAATACCTTAAACAAGAAAATATGGAAGTCTAAGCATGACCTGTCATTGGCTGTTTTTATTAATATTTTTTTATTTTTTATTTAATTTTGTTTTGTTTTCTTACAATAAACATAATAATAAAACCGAGTTTTAAAAAAATAAAGCATAATTACATATCAATGAAATACATATTAATAGAAAAATAGTAAACTTAAAAATCCCACAAAGGCATGGCGTGTTCGTGGGTATACAAGAAAATGTTAATGAATTTTTGCTTCTATAGTAAATAATGGACAGTTATAATATTTTTGTGTAACATAAGCAAGAAAAAATAAAATATTCTGTAAAAGATAATATTTTTTTTATTTTTATAGTAATTAAAAAAAGAAATAAAAAATATTTAAAAAAAGACAAAAGATTTCCTTATTATTAAAAGGCAATAACATACATCATAGAAAAAAAGAGTTCATATCTTTAATTTAGATAGTGCATGTTTTTAAGTGACCACTTTACACATTGTGTAACATTCACCATTTTGCCTATGTTTGAACACCCATTTATTGTATATTCAGGCAAAATGGTGAATGTTACACAGTGTGTAAAGTGGCCACTTAAACCAGCCAACGACAGGTCATAAGGCATGTAATGGCCTAGACTTCCATATTCCCTTATTTAAGGTATTCTTCATCCCTGTTGTAATTTGTTAAAAACACTACGAATAAAAACATCTTATGCATCCATTTTATTGTAATCGACACGAGATCAAAGATTATTATTTTTCATAAAATATCTTCCTGGTAATGTCGCTCAAATATGGAACAGGTATTGCGACAAAGAACGATCTAGAATACCTTTATTGGCATTGATATTACGACTAGTTTTACTTAATCGATTAAATTGTAATTAATTTAGCACGTGATAACTAATAGTTACCATAGTGCACGTGGAAAGATTAGGTGTGTGCACTTAACATTGCATTTATAAGTAACCAACACAATTATCATATCATAAAAAACCATAGAATTTAGTATAGTCCAGAAGGTAGAATCATATTTGAATACATCGGACTGTGTCCAATAATTCCCCCACTTAGACACACTTTCACCGCGCGCATACTTGAAGTCACCGAGTAATACTGCCAGATCGCGAAGAATATAACCATAACACAAATGTAAGCGTGGCAACACTGTAGACGTCACACGCGACGTCACGCGCCAGGTCCGAGCGACGTACATGAAAAAAAGCGTTTTGGCTGTGTTCGGTGACACACGTTCTTTAGACAAAAACTTGATATAATATTAATTGTTACGATTTCATCCTTTTTCTTACGTTTTACAAATTAGATTCCTTGAGTTATTTTTAAGTATTTCCATTCTCTATTATATTAAGTTTAGTAAAGTTTAAATATTGTATCTTTTATTTTATTTTATTAACATAAACGGCAAATCTGCCTTTTACAAACATTTATAATATTAACATATTTGGCTTAGTTTATATATTTTTTTTTAAAACATAAATTTTAAAAACAAGATTTATAAAAAAAAATTAAACCAAAAATTATACAAGATTTATATTAAAAAATTAGCCTAAAAATTATACAGCATATTCAGTAGAAAGTTTAAATAATAAAACATTCTACAGTAAAACCACAAGAAAATCATAAGTTCTGTTTCACACAGCTAGGCAAAGTGAACAAAAAACTGTGTATATATATATATATATATATACATATATTATGAAATGCATGAATAAATAAATATAATTACCATTCACCATCTTTGAAAAAGTTCAAAAGGTTTGTTCTACAGGAACAATAGCCTTCACTAAATATATCAGATACGTGGGAATAACTATTAATTAAAGATAATAAAACTGTAAGTACAATCTTTTACTCTATCTGTGCATGTCACATACCATGTTAGTCTGAAGATTTACCCAAAACGAGCGTGAAGTAAAAAACGTTCTCACGAGACGATTTTTACGAAACGATATCAACGCGGATAAATATTTAGCAATTTATGTGGAACCTACTAGGCAGCCGACATAACCCGACGTTTAGTAGGTAACAAAAACCACCATATAAGGATGAAAAAAAAACAATTTGTTAATTTTTCTAAAATTTTATTGTGCACTCGGAGACATTGGTTGACACAACAGAGTAGATAAGTAAAAGGTCATTTAATAAGAGTAATTGAATTAATGAAATTTGAACTTAAAATATAAAACTAATTTTATTTTTATTTTTATTTCATGTTAAATAATACTTTATGTTTTAAAGATAATGTCGGCCAAATGTCCACCACGGCGTTGTTTCAATTTTCATTATTTCTCTTATTATATGAGCAAAGTAGGGTAGACATTTTTACTACTCTGGCAACACAAACGAAATTTCCATTTTGTTTTCTTCGACAATCTGACAGATGGAAATATAACTCAATTTTCCAGTAATGCTTTTGTGACAAACACATTCATTCGATAATTACACACGAAATGTGACTGCATCCTGTTTCTTTAAGATCCTAGCAGTATTTCTACACTTTAAACGGACACAACACGGCATGGTTAAATTCGAATCAGGAGTTGCGTACTGAGCGACGTCTACAAAGAAACTAATGGGTCAAAACGTAAACCTACTCGTTTATGAGTAGTTGAGTCGCCTTCTGTTTGATGTGCGTATGCGGTTTCTGGACTATTCCCTATTCTATGCATGAAACATAGAATAGGGAAATATCGCATACTTATTCTTCTTGGTGGCAGCAAAGGACACCCGCAATTCCTGGTAACAAAAGTCTACGATGTATGCAAGAAAAGCGATTTGCTTATGAATGTTGATAAATCGAAAGTGATGGTTTTTGAAAGGGATGAAAATATAACTAAATGTAAGATCAGCGGAACGGAGATAATCTTAATCAGGTAGAAGAATTTGTGTACCTGGCAAGTATGTTTACTAGGGATGGAAAGACCAAGAAAGATATTGAAAGGAGGGTGAGTGCCGGAACAGGGTTAACAGTGAACTGAAATCTACTTTGGCAAAAAAATGTTTATCGCAGGAGGCTAAACTAGCAGTTCACAACGGAGTTCTAGTGCCAACTCTAATGTATGGGAGCGAAGTATGGAATTGGAAAAAATGATGATAAAAGTAGGTTGAATGCTGCCGAAATGCGATCCCTCGGGCGAATGTGTTGTAAAACGATGCATGATAGGTGCACAAATGTCGAGATCCGTGAAGTGTGTAAGGCTGAGACATGCATTATCGACAGAATCAAGAAAGGGGTGCTGCGATGAATTGGACATGTAGAGCGAATGGACAGCGAAGGAGCGGCAAAAAGGATCTACGATGCGAATGTTGATGGATGCCGAAAACGAGGAAGACCGAGAAAGACATGGCACGATCAAGTCCATCAAATGCTTGAAGATAGACATGTCAAAAGTAGGAATAATCGGCGTGCGTGCATGAGAATATAAATGAATGTAGAGGAAGCGAGATATGTATGCAAAGATAGAGTGATATTGCGTTTTATCCGCTCTGCCTACCCCTACGGGGAAGCGGCGTGATGGTTTGTTTGTTTATTCTTATTCATGGTGGTGGGGGTCAGTGCTATGTATGCTCCTGACGTCACTGCGACTTGGAAGATCTATTGTGACGGGTCCACGTGAATACTTCTCGCCCTCCAAACCCAGGGCCCTCATTACAATGGAAAATTGACATTTATCTTTGATTTTACCTACAAAGTAAAATAAAGTTTTCTGTTTGAAAAGCAGAATATGCATACATCTTAACATGTTCAACTAACATAGTTACTATAAAACTATTAAGTATCGTCTATTGTCTTGTTAACCTTAATAATAAGTTAAGGAATGCTGTATTTGTTTAGTTTTTTTATATTTTACTTTTCGTGCTGTTACATGTTCACGAAATTCCATTTGTCGATGCGTTTTGAAGCTGCAAGACTTTTTGTGATGTTAGCTATCATATTATTTTGATCATATTAAGTAAATGTTATCAACTATCGAATATCTAAATTTAGTAAATGGGGTCTAGAATTTCAACCGTCCATGCGCTCAGTAGCTGCGAGACTTGTTGTTATCAAAATTCTAATTTTATAAATTTGCTTTTTATTTCGTTTTTAAAATATGACTTAAATTCTAAACTTCATTGTCAAATAAAAAATAAAAAAATGCAAATAGGGGCTGGATTTCTTATTGTCCATGCGCTCTGTAGCTGCAAGACGTTCTGTTATCTAGCTCATATATATCATAATTGGAGACAAGGAACTATAGAATCCCAACCGTCCATGCGCTCTGTAGCTGCAAGACGTGTTGGGATATTTATTTATTGTACAGCGCCCTTGAGGTGATTTTCACAAAAATGGCGCTCTATAAATTATCGAAATATTGTTATTATTATTAAAACATTTTTATCGAAAGTCAAATATAATGGTGAGCTGTGCATAATCGCGTATTTAGACAATTCGCCCCCGGAAAATACCCTATTGGTATGAGAGCACTCGTCCTCCATTCAGAAGACGGTTCTTCGAAGACCTAGGCTTGGAGTGCGAGAATCATTTACTGGGACCCTTCCCAATAGATCTGCCACAGGTCGTCGTGACGTCGGCAGCTCGTTTGGCACTGACCCCCATATACAAGAATGAGAATAGTCAGGATAATACGTCTCGAATACCAAGTATATTCGGTACGTTTAACGTCTATTCGTAAACATTTGTTGTCCAAACGGTTTGACTGTGATTGGCGTCAGCAAGGCACGTGAAACAGCAGTAAATTACTATTGCATCATTGCATCGGGTTGGATTTCCATGGAACTGTTATAATCTTTATTACAGTAATAATATAATCATCGGATTTTCCTCAAGCACTTTTGAAACAATTTATAGATTAGCCGTATTTCAATAAAAAAATACACGTTTAATAAGGGTTATTTGATTGAGGTCATCATGATCATTTCTTTTCCACACCTAATGGTGCATAGGGCACTGCATTGGTACACCAATCGTAGTGTATCCTGATTTTTTGTTACATTAAAAAAAAAATTGCAACAGAGAGGGAAAACATTTTTGAGAAGGGGATATGGAAGTATAGGCGTTTATAGGGCTCATGACCCGTAAATGCCTAGACTCCCATATTCCCTTCTCAAAAATGTTTTTTTTATTTAATTTTTATTTATTGGGGATATCAACAGTAAAACACGTAAAGAAATATAACAAATAAAACGATGTATTTTGTCATTTTCGTAATTTATTTTGGTTTCGAATTAAATGTCAAAACTGGCTGGCGATTAAAGAATGACTAAATTCGCGTTGGGCATGAGTTGAGTAGCATAATTTTAGAAGGCAAGGGGAAAACGCTTTCTGATTTTTCTTCATCAACACACATTTACGTATTTTCTCCACAGATTGTGGCACTAGAGTAGTGATTTTTCCACGATTTTGATTTGAGCACGGTGAGGCCTCTTAGCCAATCAGACGTGGAGATAAAACAAAGAAACAAACCTTTATTACGACTATATAAATAGCTTAAACATGTCCAAAATAAATAACGTGTGTAATTAGTTACGAAAAACATGTTCAACCAGCTAATAGCAGGCAAGCTAACGTTCGGGCCGGACAACGTCTGTCGGGTCCGCTTGTAACAAATAAAATATACAGATAATAAAACCAATGACTGTTAGTGTGTTAGGGTGGGTGAGTGGGTGTTATAATGGAATGAGGGTGGACATGTGTGTAAATATTATTGCGCAAGTGTCAAAAATATATAAAATATGAATAATTAGATATAAAATAATATTTTATCATAGAAACTACTGAGTATAAGACAAAAATGTGTGTTTTAAAACGCGCATTTTAAATGATTATTTGTTTCAATCAAACGGATCAATAAGGGGAAAGTTCAAATTTAACATTTAAGTGAAGAGTTCTGGGCATAGTTCGTACGAACTGGTAGTACATGAAATAGAGAGCTTGCCATGTGACGGGTGCGGTAGCCAGGAATATTTTATGATAACTCCGACATAAGAGCCGGGCTATCAAGGCGTCCACTAACTCTGTCATGATTGGTGCAACAAATTTTAATATAAACAACTCCTTAGGGAGAAAATCCAGCCAGTCTGCAAGCATTTGGACATGCTCAAAACATTGGTACATTTTTTTGTTAAAATAATGGCAGAGTTTTACAATCTCAGCATCCAGTCCAATCCAAAGACTCCAAAGCAAAAAAGAACCAATTGTCAGGTCAAAACTGGACCAGTGCGATACTGCCCGAATATATTCTAAAGCTGTTCATATTTTCTCTTAGCTCGGTCTTGAGCATGATGGCTGCTAGCCGCTGGTTGCTAGTCGACTTCACCCTTAACTACTTGTTAATTTAAGAAGATTTTTCTGTTACGTTATTTTAGTTAGTTAATTGTGTTCTATGTCTGCGGTGGTGGACGCCAATCCGCTGAACATATCCTGTGGCAGAGCGACATTATGAAAGAGACATTATATTCGCAAGTCTGAGAGAAGTGATGAGACCTGTGTAAAACATAAATATTTTCTCTGGCATAGAGAATTTCAAGACCTTTAAACAATTTGTGGGATTTTGGGTATTACGGATGGAGGAGTTGAAGGGTGCGGCAAATTAACTCAAGCATATTGTTCCTGTGGAGGCAGGATGCGTGCGTTGTTGGATCGTTTGACCGTGGTGGAGGCGAAGTGTTGCCTGTTTGTGTTGTTCACTCCCTCTGGGGGCGGGTATGTCAAAAAAATATCCCCCTTGCCTCCCTGTCTCGGTAACCTTTGATTGGGCTAAACAAATTTAAGTAAGCCAGTTTTTACCTCCCACAGTGGCTTTGTCATCGGATCGTCTTTTTTGAGGTCTTCCAACGCTTCTCTTACTATCCCAAGGTCTCCATTTTATAATTTTAGGGGTCCATCTTGTGGGTCTTGTCTCGCAACATGTCCTGCCCATTGGCATTTTAGTCCTGCTACGCGATCCAGGATATCCGCTATTCTGGTTCTGTTTCTAATGTCCTCATTTCTTATTGTCTTTTAGGCTTATACCAAGCATGGATCGTATAGTATCATATAGTATCATCGATAGTATCATACATGATAAATATAGCGCAGGAAATTGGTAAAATAAACCAAAGTAGGGAACAAAATGCCGAACACTCCTCTAGTGGAACGGAAGGCCTGTTGACTACTGCCAACAGGCCGGCTTCTCCTGAAGAGTTTTAAGTGGTTTCCTCTCCACGCGAGCAAATGCTGAGAAGTTCCTGATTAGCCCACATTAATATATCCCTCCTGATCCCAATAGTTTAGATAAATTTTAAGATATTTAATGGCAGAAAAATCCACTTTTTGAAATATAAACCTTGTATATTATAAGCAAGGTAAATAATAAAGCAACTCCCATATAAAAAAAATATAAAAAAAGCATGGATCAAGAAATATCCTCAAAAAAATAATATTATATTTCGGATAACGTAAAAAGTAAGTTACAAAACATGCTTTGATTTGTAAATCACTTGTGTCTAAAAATCGAAAAAAATATTCCCTTATTGATTACCAATGATTGCCAACTTTTCAATAAAGCAATAGTAATTTTACTGCCGTTGGTTCTGCAGTTTCCTTCCTGAAATAACATTTGTTGCCTTGTACATCTTTGTGGTACATGAAACCTTCAATATTGTGTTCAGAAAATCAACAAGTTGATTTTTTACAATAAATACCACCGGCTGTTAATTTTTCGTACGCAATTATTACAAAGTTCTGCAATTAGTACCATGTGCTATCATTTTTTTAATTGTTTATTTTTCCATTCATATATTTACATCTTAAAATTAAGCTATAACATAAAATGGAAAAAATGCCCACAAAGACTTCAGCGTCTGAGCGTGGGCCATTCCTTTTTTAATTATTAATAATTTTATAGCATATAAAACTGGTATGACATGACCACGAAAAGAAAAGAAAAAAAAAAATATGCTGATATTATGAAAACAGGATTTATTTGCAGTATGCATTTTATTTTTGATGCTAATCCATGCTAATCCAAGACCTCAAACCTACTTTAAACTGTACCAGCGATTTAATGTTTTGTAATTCCTTAGTTAGAATTACAATATTTGAGTTTGTCCAAATGCTCGTAGACAAAAGACTGGATTTCACCCCCTCGGGAGTCATTAAGATTAACAAAATTACAACAGGGATGAAGCCAACTGGTCCAAGAAGAAGTTTAAAAATTGAAAAATGGTTTTCAGGCGTTGCCTAGTATGTGAAATAATTCAGTCAGATGAATCTCTTCACAACAATAAAGGTTTCAGCTTTTTAACTTTACTAAAATGAACAAATGGAAGAATTGAAGAAATATGGATGTTCAAACGTAGGCAAAACGGTGAATGTTACACTTTGTGTAAAGTGGCAACTTAAACCAGCCAATGACAGATCATAAGCCCTGTAAATGACTAGACTTCCATATTCCATTACTTAAGGTATTCTTCATCCCTGTTGTAATTTGTTAACCTTAGTTAGAAGATTGAAGGATCTTGGACCAACATGTAAGGAGTGCCTCTGTGCGAACTTAGTTTTGTATCCTGGAACTGACAGTACACTGTCGGATCTATTGCTAATACGATTTAAATTATTGCTAAATAATTCCCTATTTAAGTGAACATATTTCAGGCACTAGAATAAATATAATTTTCTAAAACTAAGGAGTCTACTTTCTACGCATAATTTATTACTAGAAAATAGTCTATGTTTTTTGTACATTATCTTAATTATATTTTTCTGTGCAATTTCTATTGAGCGACTATGCACGTCCAAGATCATCAACTCGAGCTGTGATTATTGTGACAAGGCGCCACCTTTCCTACTAACTCTAGCCTTTCCTGAAGTGATCTAATACAAGCAGCTTTCACAAGACCTGTCCGCCGACCACCACTTCAAACCACTGGCGCTGAGACTGCTAATGGCTGCCACAAGATACACAAGGGGATTCTTGTGCCGCTTGTGAGGATGGACAAGAATAATTGAACGTAGCAGCCAGTCCACAATTTTGGAAATATGAGATATTGGTATTATCGGTTGCAGTAAGGTCAATTCTATGTTCTTTTAAAAACAGCCAGGCCATTTTCATACAAAAAACTGTAATAATCACCTTCTGAAAATACTGTCGATCGCAAAATCGTCATTTCTCAATTTGCAGAAAACACCCACAGCACTAGAGAATCTTACGGTATAAATACTGATGGAAAGATTAGTGTCTCCAGAAATTTAGTTCTCTTCATACGAGTACATGAGTATTAAAATTTTATAAATTCATTAATTTAAAAACACTTGTTATTAAAAAACATGCTTTAATGCAGAATATTATCTCATACATTCGAAGTTTGAATGAGGTTTCATTCGATATTAGATCTGGCTGTTTTCAGCAAAATGCATATGTTACGTTTTGTGATCAGCCAGACTTTACGAATTCTCAAAAATTTCCTATAACACATAATTTATTTTTCAAATTATTATACCAAATTAATTAATTAATAATAATAATCACACTGGCTACGTTTTTCACAGAGGGTGGAATACAAACTCTGTTGGCTTATGTATAAATCACTGCGTAACCCAGAAATCATCCTTCATAGGATGAATTGCCAAAAAAAAAAAAACTCAGCTCCGGAATATCTAAAGGAACTATGCATTCCAGATGAACTAGATTAAACGGGTATTTCGCTTAGATCAGCTACGTCTACGGCAAGAGAAAAGGTTATTATACCTCTACGCAAACAGCGCACTAAATTCAGTGAACGTGCATTTGCGGACGCAGGCCCTATGGCATGGAATGCTCTCCCAGCAGAGGTGCGAGGCGGTGAAAGTGAAGTGATGTTTCGGAAAAATCTTAAAACCCACTTGTTCTCTAAATCATTTGAATAAATCCGTAGCATGTGGTAGCAAAATAAATTGTTTTAACTAAATTTAAAAGCTTCAATAAAATTCATTTATCTATAGAATAACTATGTAAAGCACCTTTGAGGTATTATATTACAAAAATGGCACTGTATTAGTTATCCATAATAGAAATAATCATTATCAACAAAAAATTACAATTTATTTATCTACTACATACACACTTGGGTAATAGATTTCTCTGGATTATGTCGAGTCTGCCTAACTAGGTACAACCTGTTTTAAGGCAGACATTTTTATGCAAAAATAAACAATATTTTGAGTTAGTTCAAATTTTTGTAGACATGCACTGGATTCAACTCCCTGGGGAGCTGTTTATATTAACATATTACAACAGAGATGAAAAACATTAATTTATGAGAAGGTAATATAGAAGTCTAGGCATTTTCAGGGCTTATGACCTGTCATTGGCTGGTTTAAATGGCCACTTTACACACTGTGTAACATTCACCATTCTGCCCATATTTCTACGTCTATATTCCGTCAATTCTTTCATCTGTTGATGTTTGTGAAGTTAAAGAGCTGAAACCTTTATTTATGCAGGTGAGATTCATCTAATTGAATTATTTCACCTACATACTAGGCAACGCCTGAAAATTTTATTTTTTCAATTTCTATACTTCTTCATGGACCAGGTGGATTTATCAACAATATTTTGAGTTTGTCCAAATTTAGAAGGTAATATAGGAGTCTAGGCATCCTGTAGATGCTCTTCAAATGTTCTTCATCTCTGTTGTAATAGGTTAATAACATGACTACCTACAAGTTAATTTATTGTAGAGTTATACAATGATTAAATATACCATTTATTATTTTAGAATGTTTTTGAGTAAGTTTTCTGATTTTTCTCTGCCCAAATCCAGTAACCACTTTTTACAAATTTATTTAATTGAATTCGAATAACGGTTTTGTGAAATTTCTTTGCCCGAATTCAGAGTTTGCAGTAGACTCCACGACCCACCTTTTAGTTTGACTTCTGGTAGTGTGGGAGTGTTCCTTTAGGGATTAATTGAGTGATTATTTACAATTTGGCACCCTAACATAAAAATAAAATAACGAGTTCACTTTTACTAAGGCTCTGAAAAATGCCAGACAGACATTAAAAACGATTAAAACTGGTCAAATATATAATAATGCTTTTTTTGTGTTATTAAAAAACGAATGTGTGCATTATATATCATTTGCCAAACTAAAATACATTGTAAATGTTTGGAAGATTTGATAATTCTCTCTCTTCACAAAAGTGCTATTATCACAATTTTACTTTTTTATGGTTGGCTGCCTTGTGCATAACTACGTTTATATGTCGTTTACTCCATGACATTATAAAACAAAGAAAATAACGCATTATTACATTGTATATCAATACGTAACGACTTCTTCTTTTACAAAAAACAAAGAAAACTATTTTAAACGCATGTCTTGTACAAAAAACACCTGATAGTCTAGACTCCGGGGTCTAGAGCAGAGGTCCTCAAACTTTTTTGCCTCGTACCTCCTTTGCCGATTTTTCTATGTCTCTAAAAATGTGTACGTACGAAATCTATCACAACACTATCGTCGGAGGCGCCAGAAACTCGACTTTCATCCTCTCGTTATCTGTTGTGATCGCGCCGTTATGAGTGTGATCCCATT
>NW_028278961.1:0-143477 GCF_059751315.1 Micrasema longulum
TGTCCGACACTAGCTACGGGACCACAACTTGATTTTAAATAAAAATAATAATAATGGAAAGTATAAGCAGTTTATGAGGGTATATCGAAGTCGGGATTTAAAGGCTTATGACATTTTATGTGACCACTTAACACACTGTAATTTTAATGCCAATTTTTATTATTTTATTATTTTTTTATTAATAAAACATTAAGTACATTTAGTAGATATTATACTCCTAGGGCCTCGATTATGATGGGAAGATAAAGACGTCATACCTTCACCTTGATGGTATAGTTGAAGATAAATTCTCTCTAGAGATTATAAAGATATACTACCGACCCCCCACCTTTAAATTTTGGGTAGGTACATCGATATGAATCAAGTGGAAGCGTACGTCACGGTACACATATCTACGCTCCAAAATGACATAGCTTTAGTATGATGTCATAGTTGGAGATAAAAGTCTCCCGACCGACTACAAAGTTATAGTATCGATACCCCCACCATCAAGTTTTGATGCAAGTACATAATTTTATACCGAGGAGTCTAGGACCCCTCAATACGTTTATCTACGCATTAAAAGTGTCAAAAGTTTTGTTCCACCGATAAATGTTTCCTTTAATTATGATTTATTAGAATATTTAATCGTTTTGAGGTTGGCGCTTTTTTTCTTAAAAGCGTATTAAAAATATGGGAGAGAAATAAGTAAGTTTTAAAGTCAAATTAAATTCCGACATAACTGTCACTTTAATAAAACGAACGTCTAGATGTGAAAGTAATGTTGTTAGGTTCGCTCTTATTAACAAATAAGAGTATCTAGGCGTCAGACAGAGATTATATGCGTCAGAAAGTTACCACTCTAAAAAAATAATTTAGTTATTATATTTTTTCCATCTGTTTTACTATCTTTCCGAGTGTATGTATCGAAACGTTATGGGAGCCGGCTATGTAGTCGATCGGTACAAATCGGTAGATACATACAGACGATTGCTAAGCGTTCCGTCTAGGCGATTTCCAAAAGTCATGCAAAATTCATGTTTAAGCGAGCATTTTTTGCTTGAATTGGGATTTATTGGAGTTTATAATCGCTTTGCAGTAAGCCACTTTTTGTTAAAGAAGCCTATTCAAAATATAAATAAGAACTATTTTAAATGTTAATAACGTAAGGAACGCGGACTAATTGTTTGCGGTCATTCCATTGGCTTGTTTCGATCATATGATGTCAATATGACAAGTAGGTAGAACATACCGAGGTAAGATACAGATAGTACAGAAGTTAAGTATACCGTCTCGATATATACAGATGAAGATTGCGTTCATAATCGAGGCACAGGAGTTATAAAAAAAACTTCATTTGGGACCGTAAATAAAAAGAGAAGATTTTTGACAATACATAACATCATACATAAAATTTAGACCAGTCTCGAAGATGCCGCAAAAGCGATGAAACCGGTCATCGCTAGGTATTAAGACTGATATTCATTTATTAAACATGCTATTGGATTAACATTATTACTTGTCTAAATTTAGGGGAACCAATGGTTCAATGCGTTAAATGAACGGACTGCGCATGATGCGGCATTGTTTTGGGTGTCATTCATTGAGTTTTTTTTTACTTGTCCGGTATTTGGTGGGAATTAGTATTTTACGCACAGCGGCAAGTAAATGTGAACCAGCGTAAAAGGACACCACGTACAGCTTTGAATTCATGGTAAACTAGGCATAGCTTGTTAGTATTTTTTTTACTCTACTGCGCGTTTTGCTCGGCAACGCCGTTGCGGCAAGACGCGACAACGCTCGTTTTTATAACATAATTTGAACCTAGCGTTGTATAAAGCAACGTCTCTATTGAATTATTAAACTTCAGTGGTTATGCGAAACTGGGTATACGATTTGCATTAAAATTGTTGAATGTTCTAAGCATTTAAAATTTGGACGATTTAAAAAAAAAACGTTCTGTTTCCAATTTAAAACTTTCGAAATTCGTCCTTTAGTGGTGTGTTGTCAGTAGAGATTTTTAGTATTTCGTGAAATTAAGAGACGTGTGCATGAATTTTAAAACATGGCAACTTCATCAGGTATTGCGGACGGAGAATTTGGAACGTGATAAAATGGACTATTAAATCAGAGGATTTCATTATTTGAAAAGAATACGTAGTGTTACGAATCGAGGTTAATTTTTAGTGAAATATTATGTGACTGTAATTTAAATGTTTTCCTTTTATATTTTTTTTGATTAAATAGGTTCCCGCTCACTATTTTCTGTGTTTGGACGAATGAAAAACAGTTATGTGTGGAATAGAACTAGAACCCTAAACGGGCTTTTTTTAAAATAAAAAAAATAAATATTTGCGTTCTTTTGATTAACCCAAACATTTTAATTTAAGGGGCCATTTTCAATAAGTTGTAAATAATTCACTGTTAGAATATGAGAATTTAGTTGTTGTGCAGCGGGGTTCGAACCTCGGACCTCAGACAGCGAGTCCGTGACAATATCCACGGGACCACAACCTGGTTTTTAACTCGATGGCTACTCAGGTAAAAATCCTGAAAAATGAAATCGAGTAGATACTTGTCTACTTCGTAATATAGTGGTTGGTACGTTCATCAACCAAGTGACGTGAAATATTTATTTAAAAATATTGTTCACTGCAATAGTTTACTGTCTCTGGACTTGCATCTGGAGCGAAAGACTAATCACCCTTACTTCGATGTTACAAATGATCAAATACGCTTCGTTTCGTTTACCAATTTGGGAAATAATTATAAGGAATCATAATTTTACATTAATTCGATTAGCTAGCATGCTTGAGATCTAGGTTAGAATTTTATGAGGGTTATTTATTTATTATATTTTATTAACATAAACGGCAAATCTGCCTTCAATCATTTATGATATTAACATATTTGGCTTAACATATTTTGTTTTTTTAAAAACATGAATTTTAAAAACAAGATTTATAAAAAAAATAAAATTAAACCAAAATCATAAAAGATTTTTATTCAAAAAATAACCAAAAAATTATACAGCACATTTAGTAGAAAGTTTAAGTAATAAAACACTCTACAGTAAAAGGGTTGATATGTAATTTTAATATATAACAGTGTTTTTAGGCGTAGGACTGATGACCTTAACTTCCCGTTACAGATGATTGAGATACACTGCACTTTACGATGCATTTTTAATTTTAGTTTTACAATGCCTTCTGTCTGTGTCCGAGCGGCTGAAAATATGTATTATGTTTTTAACATGTTTGCATTTTTTTTCTCCCCTCAGCATTTACGTTCGACATCATCTTTAAACATGATACTATCTTTGTTGATATGACCAGCCAAGATCACGTTGTACGTACAGCGAACTCTAAAAACATGTTACATTTTACATAAAGGGGTAAAGAAAATTGTTTTGTGGTAGTAAACTTTTCCAGTTGCACTCAGTTCTATTTAGCTGGAATAGAGAGGACGAGAAACTTCTAGAAGCGTGTTTTTTTCTCGTCTTAGTACTAATGAAGAGACATCCTTTCTGACTTTACTGCTTAACCAACTATTATCAAAACATCTCGTGTATTTTCTTACTACGTACTTGGACTTTCGACGCTGGATTTTATTATCAAACTTTCCTTGGTAACTCACTTGCTAAACTCAGCCATTTTTCAAAGTTCCATACGCTGCAAGGCGTTGAAGGTTGGTTGAATTAAAAAATGTATCGAAATTTTACGATGTAATTAATTAGTGCTTCAACTAGTAACGAAAAATAAAAAAAAACTAGCTTTTAGCCACGGCTTTGCTCACGTGGTATTAAAGATACAGTATTTAGGTAATCAATTAGTTGTGTCGTTTATCAATAAGAATTTTTCGGATGAAATGACATATTTGACCGGGATTGAGAGTAGCTAGGTCTTACAACTATCGCTTCGAAAGAAATACAATGATCTGTTAGTCTATAATAACAAAGCATCTTTATTCTGTTCACTAATTCTAAATCCTACTACAAAACTAAAACGAAAAGCAAACAAAACTTACCGGAGATATCGCAAGTCAATTAAAGAAATTAAAATAATTAATTTCAAATTGATTCTATTTCACATCTCACCTTACCGCCTACTCATTTTAAATAATGTTACTCATTGTTGACATATTGTTTTTTTTTAACTTTTCACCTCTCCGGCTATCCGTGTGCAAAAAAAATTGTCAATCGGTTCCTCTGTCGAGACGTGAAGGAAACACAAACACAAACACAAACACAAACACAAACACAAACACAAACACAAACACAAACACAAACACAAACACAAACACAAACACAAACACAAACACAAACACAAACACAAACACAAACACAAACACAAACACAAACACAAACACAAACACAAACACAAACACAAACACAAACACAAACACAAACACAAACACAAACACAAACACAAACACAAACACAAACACAAACAAACAAACAAACACTATTTCGCATTTATAATATTAGTACGGCTTAGAAATCATAGTAAAAAAATAATTTTAACTACAACATACATAAAATAAATACAAGAGCATCAAATAATTGAACTTGCAAACAACCTTGGACTAACAAAGAAAGAAACAGTTTTGTGTAAGCAGCAATATTTTTTTACAATTCACTTTCTAATGACCTAAAAACAGCCCGTGTGACAAGTGATATGTGATGTTATTTTATCGATTTTTTATTTTAACTATTGTGTTATTATATATAATATTCCCTCATACCAGAACTTTTGCTGACTGGAAATATTTCTAACAAATAAAATATGTAATGTAATGTAATATGTAAAGTTTAAAAACCTTTTATTTTGTCATAAATAAATCAATCTAATCTAACGTTAGTCTTTTAATAAAATTCAGGACATAAGAAAACAATTCAATTAATAAGACTAATTACAGATTTCATATTCACATTTATTATAGATACAGAAGGAGAGGGGAAAAACTGAAATAATATTTTTTAAATTTATACTAAAAAATTAAATAAAAATATCAAGGAAAGTTCTGCTGTTTTCACTGTATATTTAGAAATAAAAATTTACACCCAATAATTCGTTTTATACAGGTAATGTTAAAGTTAATCAAAAGATACTTTTAAAAATTCTTTAATCTGTTAAAGACAAAACATCATATTTTAGGTAAGTCTAAATCTTTGCAGAAATGGTGAACTGTTTTTAGAACGTTGAATTCAAGGCGTTTACAGGGTTTGTAACCTGTAGTTGGCTAAAGCGATCAGTAAAAAAAGTCTATAAACTTGGCATAAAGTTACACTTATGGTATACTGGATGGTATTCTCATCCGAATTATACCACTATACTTAGGCATAACTGTACCCCGAGTTTAAGAGTAAGATCCATTATGTATAAGTTTTGGTACTGCTATTTTAGAATGTCAAGAAAATTTCATGTGAGCTTTTTTTTTAAAGTTTCAGCTCGAGTGAACTTTCATTCATGATTGAGAAGACAGTTAAATGTTTTTTAAGGGTGTTACTCCTATCTTCAGGTCCCGTAAGTTTTCTGAATACTAGTCCAAGTCTCGCATAAGATTATACTTGTCAGGTTAGTGCTAGGAACTTTTACAACTTCGGAGTTTGGTGTTGACGCGACTTTTCCTCCGTCCGTGTAGGGTTCATGGGAATAACGCTAATGCACGTCAACGTGTATGAGAAAGTTGTGACAGTTTTTGGCTTCCGTTATTTAAGTGGATAAAATATTAAGGTCCATAATCCCTTAATCCATACGCGAGACTTAAGACATAATCGGTATTGAGTACTTCGGAATAAAGTATTTTCGCTTTTTAATCAAGATTTATTATTTTTAATTTAATTTTTTTTTTTACTTTCAGAATGTTTGTTTTTTTTTTTTATATAGAATAATGTTGCCTTACTAGGGTGTCCCGTGCCGAGGGAAAGATTTTACAAAAAGTGAAACATGCCTTAAAAAAAACATTACAAATTCATATGGACATGTAGGTCAAATTTCATAAACAGGAGACATATTTTTACCTATTTGGCTTGATCCACTCATCTATCCGTGCGCAACCCACCTCCACTATCCATTTCTTAGTGTCTATATTAAAGAAAAAACTTTGTTCCAAAAACGGAACAAACTCTTATGTTTGAAGCCAATGTAAAAACTCAAATATATTGAATGCTATGAGAAACAGGAAATCAAAATGATGTAAACAGACTATGTACAAAAAACGCAAAATAGTGTTAAAGTTAGTATATGATTCAGTAGTCTTTTTTCAAGATTAACATAGATAATATACATAGAAGAGCAAAACAAAAATATTGTGCCTAAATATATATTTTTTTCTGAATTCGCAATCCATCTGATCGAAAATAATCATTATTTTAATCAACACACTGCACTGGGATAAAGGTTCTACGCCTTCAAAATAAAACATTAAATTTAAAAAAATGGAAGTCAGTAGAAAAAAAAAGCAATAAATAATAAATATTTCCCATAGTTTATCATCATCATTCCTTTTCTGACCCTAATGGTGCATTAGGCACTGCATTGGTACACCAATCGCAGCTTATCTTGATAATTCTTGTTACATGAAGGTAAGATGATCAGTCCCACGCTTCAGGTACCAGTCCTGGGACTATGAAATATTTTAAGTGTAAAAAAACCCTTTGAATAACTGTTTCATATCAACCATGTCGGGAATCGAACCCGAGTCGTCCTGTATTGTAGGCAAACGCGCTGACCATTACACCACGAGGCCTGATTTGATGAAAAAAAGTGCGAATTGTCGAATTTCAACTTCTTCATCCCCTATTTCATTTCAAATAAAAGTTGACTTAAATACTTTATTTATAAGCTCTATATGTGTTTAATACTGCTTAAATTATAAAAATAGATTATATTAATTCCTTATTATACTTTGATAAAGGCTTAGAAATCGGTCGGTAATTAAGTATATTGTAAGTGGTTAAAAAGTGTTTCAATTTAATTGGATAATGTATCACCACAAAGTTCAAGAAAAATTAATGGATAATTTTTAACTGCATTAAATCCATTTTTAAGCTGACTAAAATATTTTCTTATTTGAATTATTAAAATCATGATTCTTTCTTTGATTTAACGATAAAAATCTACTTTAGAACACTAAAGTTATACTTTCAATCTTAACTGCTTTTTAAATAATGGTTTACTTTTTAACATGCCGGTAAATAACGTTAATGTGGCGTTTAGAATTTTTTATTACCGACCTCTGCAATTAGAATCAGACATCTATAACGTATGTGATCTGATGAAGTAATAACTCATCTTAATGAAGGTATTTATTCACATAAATAACGTGTTTTTATTTCGTATCGTATGATAAATGAGGCTCGATGTAGAGCAAGAAAGTGTTATTCTAATTTATAATTTAAATGATACAAAGTAACAATCGAAATTCTTGTTTTATTAAATATCACAAGTTGTAATTGAAAAAAACATTTGATTATTTTCGCTTTTACCGTTTTGTTAAAGAAAAAATATCCTATTATTCAAAAGTGACAAGTGACATCTTGCAATAATATATTTTTTTTCAATTATCTTACAAAAAAATCATCATCATTCCATTTTCGCACCTAATGGTGCATTAGGCACTGCATTAGTACCTCCTACCGTAGTGTATCATGATCGTTTTTATTTCATGAAGGATAAATGATTCATTTATTATTAAACGACATTTTTAAACCAATATTTCATCTCAACCATGTCGAGAATCTAATCTAAGACCTCTTGCATTGTAGGCGAATTCACTGACCACAGGGACGATTTTTTTATTTTTTTTAGTAAAAATAAATATTTGCGTTCTTATGATTTACCCAAATATTTAATTTTGAGGGCTATTATTTTCAACGAGTTGTAAATAACTCACTATCGGAAAAATGGAAACAAATTGGAGTAGAGTGGGATTCGAACCACAGACCTTTGGTCCGTGAGTCCGAGACACTAGCCACAGGACCACAACCCGATTGTAATTTTGAGAGCATTATTTATTAAAAACAATGCTCTCAAAATTACAAATTACCTAACAATAATGGCAATTTAAAAACAAATTACATAAAAAATTACTTCTTTTAATACATTGTAATCCTGACTGTATTTTTATTTAAGAAGAAAGACATCCGAAATGTTTTTTGTTTTTAAAAAAAAAAATCCTCTGTAAGTTTATCTAGTTTTGATCTGTATCCAGGCGTATAAAGAATACAGTTCTGTGTGTTAAATAGAACCAGAACCCTGGAAGAGTGATTTCGAATCGACAGCTGCTCTTGGGTAAAAATCCTTAATAAGGAAATCGAGTGAAGATAGGTCCACCTCTACGTAGAGTGGTTGACGCATTTGCCTACCATGCATGAGGTCCTGGGTTCGATTCCTGACAGGGTGGACGCGACCTATTGATTTTAAAGATTTTTTTAAACTGCAATATTGTATCTGGACTGGCACCTGAAGCGTAAGACTCATCTTACTTTCATATAAAAGATGATCGAAATAAACTGCATTTAGTTTACTAATGCAGTTCCCTATGCACCGCTGGGTAAAGAAAGAAGAAGTATAACTATGTTGTCATTTTCTAGATCTCGTTGTTTTATTTTGTGAAACGGAATCATTATTTTATATTTTTCATTTGACTTATTTCTGTATTGATCAATGAGTAAACATCTTTAAGACTGGTAAATGTTTTAACTTAAAGCATTTATTAATTAAATACTATTTTTTACATGCTTAGGAAAAGAATATCACCGACTAAGTAATTTAAATGACTTAATTAACAGTCAGTGAAATGTTACTGTCATATGATTGGGCCAAAAAATAATTATAATTTTTTTTTTTTTTGCAAAGCTGCTTAAAACAAATAAACAAACCACATGAAAATACAACGTTTGAGTATACCAAAATATTTGAAAAGGGTTAAAACATTGAATAAAAAATACAATGTACAAAAGGAAGTAGCCCAGTAAACGAGTATAAAACTTATTTTCTTTATTCATGCTACACCTTCTAAAAAATATACTTGTCAATCTAATGAAATATATTATGTATGGTTGTTTGATATTATAAACCATGTTTTTTTTTGTTTTTGTTCAAACTCAGTTTCAGTGCTGCAAAATTGCGTTTATTTGGTATTTTTAGTACCATATTTTAATTAATTACCCACTAAGTTCAAAGACTTTTCAGTGGGACAAAGTTTTTGAGGACAGATTGATTTTACACACTTACATACTCGTATAATAAATATTTATTTATGCTTTTTTCAATTGAAGATCTTCCATGTTTTTGAATATTTTTTTAGTCTTAAAATAGTACAAATATAATATGTGAATATCCTTACATTTACTTATATCTTATTATCATGAATCTAATATTTCTATATATGCACACTTGAAAGTTATAACGAAAAAGATTGCAGAGAATAAACATTTTTAAATTAAATGATGGTTTGCGGGAGATCATTGAAAAACCTTGGAAAAACATAATTGAATGTTTGTTCTCTGAAGTAATTTGTAATTCGGAGAACGACAAGGAAACCCTTAGTTTTTAATCTAGTGTTGCGAGTATGGGAAACTATTTTTTTATATTCCGCATTAACAAAGTGATCTACGGTTGATTTGTACTCATAAAGTTATTTTATCTGCAGAACATTAAAGAATTTTAAATAAACGTATTTGCTTATATGTTCCGCTTCACGAATTATGCTATTTAGTGTAATCCCTTGAACATTCTCAACTGAACATGATAAATTTTACTCAGGTGAGACTTGAAGGTGAGACCTTAAACACGCACTCCGTAAGATAAAATCAATCCAGTGAGCTGTTAGTTGTGTTATTTTTTTATTCAGTACTGAAAAAATTATCTTTTCGATTATAACAATCTTAAGTTATTTATTTTTATTAACTTTTGTGCTCACAGTGATGTTGGTAAAATACAATGATATTATTACAAAAAAATGTAAACCTAACACAGCACTAATTACGTACACAATACAATAATTAATACGATTTTCTGATCAGGACAACGAAAACGCACAATTTTAACTAACACGCAAAATGTGTGCAAGATTTATTATCAATCACCACTGGGAAACCAAATGCAGTATTTCTCAATCATTTGTAACACGCATTTAAAATTATCAGTCTTACGGTTCAGGTTCCAGTCTAGGATAAATGAAATATAAGAGTTTTAACAACCCTTATAACAAATATATCCACCCTGCAAGGCATCGAACCAAAGACCTTAAGAATGGTAGAAAAACACGCTTACCATTACACAGCGAGGCTGACTTATTTCCACCCAATTTTGTAATTTAGGATTTTAACTCGAAAGCAGCCATTAAGTCTAAGATACTCTTTCTGGGTTCTGGTTCTATATCACACATGGAAATGTTTTTTTCATCCGCCTGGTCACAGAAAATAATAATTAATTGAAAAAAATGTGTACATCTAATTAGGCATAAGAGGTTATTTTTCACGCTGACTATGAGTGAAGTACTGTTTATAGTTTATGATATGCTGGTAAGATATTGATTAATAATAATTGCCATAAACATTCTAATGTTTGCAAGTATAGCTGAACTTATCAATTTAACCTTTTGTAGGACTTTTAGAACGAAGTGATACATAAATGTACCACCAAATTAACGGTATTTATTTTCTTATATTTTGTATTGTGGCGGGTAACACCAACAGCCGTAAAGTTGGCGGGCCCGAATCCTACTTTGGTCCGCTACGCGTAGAATCATGCAGACTGAAGTTGCAGCGAACTACGCGTCACGGCCCAAAGTAGGATTCTGGCCTTATGTCACTAGAATATCGTGATAATATACACTGGTAGATCAATTTTCTACTACACAAAATAACATATTTTGTTAGGTTTGCATATTATGTGTCCTGTAAATTGTTAAAAGCGATTTTAGTCGATGTGAATCTTAGTGTTTTAGTGTACTTAAACAAACGCTAAATAAGTAACTCAGATTATTATAATGTAATACTCGTACAATTTATGTAAACGAAGAATAAATTGAATCTTTCGAAGGAATTTTGCATTTTTTTTCTTTATTGACTAAGTCCACTTACAAAATTAACGGCTTAATTTTATCTAAGCATTTTTTTTTTAACTGCTGCTTTTAAAAGCACCATCTTAATCTTATGTAACAGAAGCGTTACAAAAATGGTATTGTAATTTTTCCCTTAGATATATTTTTTATTCAATGGGTTGAAGATTCTCGGAAATGTACTCCTAGCAAAATATATTAACAGGTACATCGCCCCTGTTTTTCTTAGGGTTGTAATTTTGCAACCCTATTTATAATCTTGTTTGCGAGTGGATTTACGGTGGTTTTTAATGCAAAAGAACAACGGAATCGGGTTGATTGGAACACATTTTTACAAAAATAAAAATCATCAAATCAAGAAAAAAATAATGTAATTTTTTAATACTTTGCTCGTTTGTAAATTATAACAGTAATTATTTAATGATTTAAGAGCTCGATGATAGCTAACTAATACGAAAATGTGTGTACAATACGACAAAAAAAACAGCATATTAATTTAAATAAACTATACACCATATTTATTATTTATTGTTATTCATTATCATCATCATTCCCTTTCCGCACTTAATGGTGCATAAGGCACTGGATTGGCACACCAATCGCAGGATCTTGATCATTTTTGTTACATGAAGGTAATGTGATCAGTCTCACGCTTCAGATACCAGTCTAGGGACTATGAAATATTTTTGGTCTAAAACACCCTTTTATATAAATATTTCATATCCTTCGTGTCACAAAAAAACACGTACAAGATACGGTGCAGTTGGTATACCAATGCTGTGCCCTATGCACCATTAATTCCGAAAAGGGAATACTGAATTTGGAAAGTTTTGATGGGAAAAATACTAAATATCGATTCTGGAAAATTACCAAGCGACATTTAGATTCTTTACAGAAGAGCCAATCAAGGTTTTTTATGTTAATTAATAAAGAAATCCGTATTTCTAATTTTCATTTTAATTATGTAAGAATCACCCCAAAATATAACACGATTTTTTAAAAGTTAAAAATTAAAATAAAATAATTGGCTTTTCTGAAAAGTTGCTCCGTGTCGCTTGGTGACTTTTTTTTTTCCAGCGTAGATATCATTATTATATATTTTTGTTTTTACCATTATAATAGATAATTTAAATAGCGCTATTTTTGTAAAAATCATACAAAGTGTGTTATAAGTAACAATTTAAAATTCTGTAGACGTCCAGTAATATAAGTCTTCAGAAATAAATTTAAAAAAATTTTTACGTACGTAAAAGAAGTTCTTTCTGTAAAATAATCCTCGTTACAACTTACTGTAATATAAGTGAAAATAAATAAATGGTAGATGCAGTGAAATGTATACTTACAAAATATGTAGGTTCGCCCAACAAAGTTGACAGTTTCATATTTTCTTCTGGAAAACTGTCTTAATGTTTTGATATTACTTTGAGGGAAATAAAGTTTAAGATTTCCGCTTTCTACAAGGAAATAACTCCTTTGAAAATGTCGGACCAAAATGACTTGGCTTTGACAGAATAAGTAGAAACATTGATTTACTTTAGATAAACTTGGTTTTGCGGCAAGTGATATAAAATACGTAATCCGAATGAAATACACTGAAACCTTTTTTTACACGGAAGATACGTTCCATGGTTCTGGGGTACCGTGTAAAAAAATGACGTAAAATAGGATATCAAAAAAATACAATGCCGGATATGTTTCCTTCTATTAAAATCAATTCGGGATTAATTTTTTTAAAACTTTTTATTGTTACATTTTTTTAAATGGCGTCAAAATACAATAAAAAATCGTAACAAAGATTATTCATTATTTATTGCGTTACTCGCTAGATAGCAGGGCCCCGATTACAAAGGGAACTTAACAGGGTTATCTTCGACTGTCTATAAATAAAAATCGATATTTGTGTACGAAAATGAGTATATTTGCATGAACATTTAAAGTGTCTTCATCGGTAACCTATAATTGAACATGTTTAAAAGAAAAAAATGTAAGCGTTTTCTGCTTTTCATTCAGAAAATTTTATTTTACTTTGTTGATAAAATTGAAGATAAACGTTAACTTCCCATTGAAATCGGGGCCCAGGTAGGCACTCGAATTGCGGGTTTGCTGGTTCGCGGATTTTTTGTTGAAAATTGCGTTATCTTTATATGCGGTCGTCGCTGAACCCCAATACAAACGCAATTACGACCTTGGACTGGGATTCTTTCAAATCTTAATGCTCTAACGCCTCTCGCGGCAGCAGGCTCCATGAGATGTCTTGTGGCCAGCAAAGCACTTGTCGTTATATCCTTGATTCGTGATGCACGCGATAACACGAACGGCGGACGGATCTAAAACTTATTATTGAGAACACTAAAATATCTTAGAAGTGGTCGCGCGGTGATACAAAATCATATTCACATTTGTTGACTGTTCAGGTGTTATTGGGCAGGGGAGAAAAAGGATAGTACCTCGCAGTGGAATAATTACAACATTCCCATTAAGGTTCAGTAGGTAGTGAGTAAATTTATCGCAGCAATCTACACAGTAAATGTAGTGCAAAACACTATCTTTAAATATATAAATATATATATAATCTTCTGTACGTGTCATGTCACTGAACTTTTAACCGATTTATGTGCGTTTTTTAGCGAAATGTAGATTTTTGTGCTGCTCGTGTTCGAAGATATTAAAATTTTCAATCGAATCTGTAAAAAAAAAAGTTAGCAGCATCAATGTTTTTTCATCGACCTACCAGGGTTGCATTCGACGACAATGCATATACTGAAAAAATGAAAAGAAGTTTTTTTTGTGTTTAATAAAGTTTGTTTTTGAATGTTTACAAACAACATTCACGTTTTATGGATTCCAATCAGATTCTTTCCGTACATTCCTTATAGTTTCTTCACCCTTATTTCTTTTTACTGGATTTTTGGTAAAACTAAAGTTATATTAACTGACATTTAATAGATATTGCATAATTGCATCCATGAATAAACTGCACCCCTGTTGGCGAGAAGAGCCCGAGTTTGATATATGCAAAAAAAAATATATATTTGAAAATTTATTATTTAATGTTTTGGAATTTAATCATAAACAAGTATCTAGGTACTTACTGAAATTCAATATTTGCATATTAATATTTTTTAGTTTTGAAATTTAATCATAAACTAGTACCTTGGTACCTACTTATCAATGAAAAGTCTTTTTCCAAGCTAATAGTAGGCATACCAACATTTGAGCAGGACAATGTCTGTCGGTTGCGCTAGTCATATTATATTATTTGCCAAGTAAATAAAAAAGCTATGTAGGGTATTCCAATAATGAAAAGTATATGTATATAACTATTACGCATTGATAAATTAAGGATATTAGTACCATGTTTTTTTGCAGTCGTACCGAAGTGTTTAGGTGGCTATGTTTGGGTGAGGACCCACTACTGAGGGGTATAACGTATAACGCGATCCCTTGCCCAGGGATATGGGTGAAGACCTCAACGCTGTGATGGCGGAGATGAAGTGTATCAGTACGACGGAACAGGCAAAAGGGGCACTATAATTTGACTTTAAATGTATGTAAAACTATTTATTATTTCGTTGTAGGCTACGGATTTATTTAAATGATTTAGTCGGTTTTAATTTTTTATAACTTTTCAAATATCAATTTATAGATAATGTTAAGATCATTCACCATACATTATAGACTAACACTAAACCCATCTAAAACGGAACAACTATGGATGGCTTCAGTCAGATGACAGAATTTGATTCAGGATACGGCACTACCCGATGTAAAGAGTACCGCTTTACCCACCGTTAAACTACTGGGAGTCTTCCTGAATTGATGTGATGTTTTGGAAGAAACTTAAAATCCACTTGTTCTCTTAATCATTTGAATAAATCCCTAGCATGTATGTGGTGACAAAGTACATTATTTTCCTTTAACTAAAAAGATAAAATTAAATTTATATCTTTATACAATCACTTTGTAAAGCGCTCTTGAGGTATTATATTACAAAAATAGCGCTATATAAGTTATCCATAATAATAATAATGGTAATAATAAATCTTAAGATATTATAGAGAAGGAAAAAAAACATTAAAACGCTTTTGATCATAGATGTTTTTTAATTTAAGATAATATTGTACACATAAATTACTTTTAACCAGCTAGCACTTAACTAGCAATTAAATTTTGAAAACGTTTTTAAAAATAAAAAAATCTGAATTTGACTATTTATTTTCTGACTTTCAGCTTTGATAAAAGTAATCTTCAATAAGAATCGCATTCATAATATTATTTAGAACGTTTAGTTTCCTTTAAACTCCGACAGATATTTAATTACGTATTTTCTGTAGAGCATAAAAATGTCAGTTCTTTATCATATCTAGAATTCAATTAAAAGACAAGAAACTGTCCTTCTGTGACCGCTCAGACTCGTGCGCCAGTTCAAAACAAGTAACATATGAAATGATATGATGAATTTACATTTCAAACAAATATTTCATGTTGGCTAAGTTGGAAATCAAATCCGGGACTTATTCATGATAAGACATTGTGCTAACCATAACAATACGAGGCAGAGATAATAAATTAGTGATGTACATCGCCAGTTATAATAATCATATAATTCGACGTTTTAATATACCATTATTCGATTGTGCCTGTAATATATTCGACTCATCACTTAGTATCATTCAAACAGACGCAATATTAATGATGATTGAAAAACTCATTCCATACGGATAGTTATGGGTTAATATCTAAGTTGGTATAGAGGGATTGAAATCTAAAAAAAAAAACAAATTCCGATCAAAAATAAATTCAGAAGTTTACGTAAAAACACCTTTATTTTTATGCCCCGTGCACTTGTTTCAGATATTTTCTTAAAAAAATACTTTAAGTGCATTGAAATCACTTCAAGGTAATTAACTAATTATTCACTGTAATTCAATTAGGCTTTGGGAATATTTCGAAACGTTGAACCCGCCTGTTTCCATTCAAATATTTAGAGAATTCATGTACGGCTTCCTAAAAAAAATAAATTAATATATCAATTTTATTGTCATTTCAGATACGAAAATTGTAATTTTTAAAAACTGTTATTTAAAAAAATAATGTAAGATGTGATGGGAGGTAATATTAAAGTAAGCATTTACAAGGTTAATGATCCGTCATTAGCTGATTAAAGTGATCAGTTATCACTCTTTATAATTTTAGAATTACGTTGATGTGTTGTGTTGAGGTGTGATCTGTCGTGATGGTAAGTTAAGGTAACATTACAATTTTTTGTCGTATTGTGGAGTGATGTGGTGAGTTCAGAGATCTGTTGTCGTTTATATTGATCATTCATTGTGTTTGTTTAGCTTGTTTGACGCGCTTGCGTAGCTGTGAACAGTGACACAGTGCGTAAAGGAGAAGTTTCTAGAAACACATAGTTGCGGTGTTTTGTGACGCGCCATAGCCTTTTCCATTACTCTGACGCAGACTAAAAATCGTTTAATTGGGACTGCATCATAGCATGCCACAACATACCACACTAAAGTAATGTAATTTTGACTATATAAAATACGTAGAAGCGATATGAGCCATTTAGCTCCCTAACACACCACTCCATAACATGAAATAACAAGTATTTACCTTAACACTCGCCATTTGGTCTAATCATTCACTTTGTTTATTTTAACATATTACAACAGAGATGAAGAACATTAGGGAAAAGGTAATTTAGAAGTCTAGGCATCTACAGGGCTTATGACCTGTCAATGGCTGGTTTAAGTGGCCACCCTTTGTTTATTGCTGATACATGTTTAACAATTTTGGGTCTGTTGCCTAGTGATGTATTTGTGACCAAAATGATTTCAATTATTCAGACAACAACAACAATAACAAACCATCACGCCGTTTCCCCGTAAGGGTAGGCAGAGAGGATAGAATGCCACAACACTCCATCTTTGCACACAGATCTCGCTTTCTGTATATGCATACATCTTCTCATACACGCGCACCTATTATTCCAACTTTTAACATATCCATCTTCAAGTATTTGTTGGATTTGGTCATGCCATGGCTTTGTTGGTCTTCCCCTTTTTCTGTATTCATCAACATTCGCATTGTAAATATTCTTAGCCGTTCTTTCGCTGTCCATTCGTTCTACATGTCCAAACCAGCGCAGAGCTCCTTTCTTGATTTTGTCGATAATGCTTGCCTCGGCCTTACATAATGTACGGATCTCAACATTTGTGCATGTATCGTACATAGTTTTACCACACATTCGCCTGAGAAATCGAATTTTGACAGCACTCAGCCTACTTTTATCCCTGTTTTCCAAATCAATACTTCGCTCCCATACATCAGGGTCGGGGCCAGGACTCCGCTGTGAACTGCCATTATCAAATCTGAGCGGATGAATCGAATATCCCCATAACCGGTTACTTATTTTGAGATTAATTTTATTAATCCGTCTGCACATCACTAGAATAAAGCCAGTTGCACACGAACAAAAACATAGGAACTGTGACAAGTAGTATGTAGTCACGTCTTGACATGTTGTTTGCTCTGTTTCCTCCGAGACTTAAAACTTTTCTATTCTTCTCCGCCCTATTTTCCTTTTCCACCCTTTCTACCCCGTTCTACCCTTTTCCCACATGTACATACATAATGCTATTTCCCCGATTGTCTCTGGCTGGTAAAAAGGCAACACAGGTCTTCTTACGTGGAGACGAATTTTTATTAGATTATTTTTGCATACCCGGTTTTTTTTTCTGTCTCGGATAAAGATTTGTGTCACTCCGCCGTTGGAGTTTTTTGAGCCCACGTTTTAGGAATATTGTTTTCACGAAACTGCAAAACTGATTTTTACTTACTTTCACTTTGGAAACATACACTCTCCTGAATAATAAATGATATTAAGGAGAAATACGGGGGCGCTGAGAAACATAAAAATAAACAAGAAAATATTCTGCTTATCATAAGCCTTATAAATAAAAATACATTTTTACATTTCTCAGATTTTATAGCAATAAAAGATTTGAGGTTTTGTTAAAAATATTTTTTTCCGTTGGGATTTCTGTCTTGTTTATAGAGTTATTGGAAAGAATAGTAAATATCCCAAATAAATCCATCTTCAATAAAATCCTCTCTTCAAGATCGTTGACATAAATCCGACCTGTTAATCCAGTTTAAAATCCTCGATTTACTCTATGATTTGCTTGAACTTCTTCTTTTCATTCCCTTTCTACTCATAATGGTGCATAGGGCACTGCATTGATTCATTAATCGCAGCGTATCTTGATATTTTTTCTTACGTGAAGGTAAGATGATCAGTTATTTGGATAATTTATGTAGCGCCGTTTTTGTCAAAATCACCTCAAGGGTGCTGTACAATAAATCAATTTCCCACCACGTCTTGCAGCTTCTTGACGGCGCATGGACGGTTGGGATTCTTGTTCCTCGTCTCCAATTATGATATACAGGAGCTAGATTACAGCACGTCTTACAGCTACAGAGCGCATAGACAGTAAGAAATCTTGCCCCTATTTACATGTTTTATTTGACAATAAAGTTTAGAGATTTAGTGATATTTAAAAAAAAAAAAAACAAATTTATAAAAATAGAAGTTAGATTACAAAGAGTCTTGCAGCTACTGAGCGCATGGACGGTTGGAATTCTAGACCTTATTTACTAAATTTGGATATTTGATAGTTGATAACATTTACGTATTGAAGCTAGATTACTAATCGTCTTAGAGCTACAAAGTGCATGGACGAGTGAAATTCTAGCAACTTAAAATTATCAATAAATTTACAAAAACGAACATTGAGCATAATAGTAAATTTGTAAAGTGTTCATGCTAAAAAGTAAACAATAAAAAACTAAACAGATAAAGCACTTCAACACTATGGATAACATAACAGATAAAAATATCCGAAGGGTAGCTTTCGTAGATTTTAGGTAGTCAGCTTCAGGAGCCAGTCCAGGGATTATGAAATATTCAAGTATAAAAAAAACTTTATTAAATAATCATTTCATATTAACCATGTTGGGAATCGAACCCTAGACCTCTTACATGGCAGGCAAATGAGCTGACCACTACACAAAAAGGCCGACTTAAAACTGAGCTCTATAAAAATAAAATATCTTAACAAGAAATCTAAGACAAAATTAACTTTTTCATATTGAGAAAAAATACGATTCACACTTTTATATCAAGGCTTAAGTCAATATTTTTCTATTTTTTTTTTTACTCTTATTTACTACAATATAATATTTCTTATCAAATACTCAATGATCGAAAAATGCTACATTTGGTTTATCAATGCACTGTTGTGTGCTGAAATCAATAGTTTTCCGTAAACCAACCTATTTAATTTAACGTACTTTACAACAAAATATTAATATTTCTAAAGAGCTTTTGAAACGCATTACACATTAATATATTCTTCTTCTTCATCTTTTAACAGATCGTAAGATTTATCACTTATTATTAGTTATTCTACTGAGATGATGAGGTCCAACTGAACGTAGTTATGCAGAAAGCAGCCAGTCCACAATTTTGAAAAAATTAGAAATTGGTATTGTCGGGTGCAGCAAGGTCAATTCTAAGTTCTGCTAAAAACAACCAGGCCGCTTTCATACAAAAAACTGTAATAATAATAATAACCTTTTGAAAATAGTGCCGATCCCAAAAACGGCATTTCTCAATTTGCAAAAAACACCCACTGCACTAGAAAAATCTTACGGTACTTTAAAAGTTATTAAAACTGGTAAATACGTAATTAGATTTTTGTTTATAATATTTTTAAAAAAACTAATGTATTCATTGTTTATCATTTGTCAAAGTCAAAAACATTCCGACTGTTGTGCAGATTTGATTATTCACTATTTTTACATATGTTCTATTATCTCAGTTTCACTTTTCTATGGCTGGCTGCTTTCTGTATAACTACGTTCAACTGTTCCTTTATCTCTTGGGTCGTCTTCCAGGTGTACGTTGTCCAGGTGGAATTTCATTGGTTGCAGCGTCTGTGACTGCTCATCCACAGATCTTCGTATGAATCTGCTTCATCACACGATATCCTTTCTTTCCCACGTCTTTAGTAGAGCGTTTTTCCAGCAATGGACTTTAAGACCTTCATTTCAGCCCTTTTGTACGAACAGTGCCAGCCCGCGCTTTTAATGCATACGTCATGAAAGGTCTCTCTCATGTCTGTGTCTGGTATATTCTGACATTGCTATTGATACGCCTATCCTCATCTCGCCATATTACAGTCTTCAGGCACCCCGACACTGTTGATGCTTTGTCGACCTGTTCTCGAGCGTGTATTAATGTACAAAACTTATGACATGTTCCGCTGGCTTGTTGTCAATAGTCAGCTTACATCTAAGAAGTCTGGATATTGTAAGACTTTTTATTTAGCTGACTAATATTGACATCAACAATATTTTGAGTTTGTCCAATGTAGACAAGGACTGGATTCAACTCCCCGGGGAGCTGTTTATATTAACATACTACAACAGAGATGAAGAACATTTAAGAGAAGGTAATATAGAAGTCTAGGCATATACAGGGCTTATGACCTGTCAATGGCTGGTTTAAGTGGCCACTTTACACACTGTGAAACATTCACCATTGTATATTGTAAAAAAACAAAAAAAATATACAAATATATTTCCTGTATGAAATATGTTTGTAAATATTATAATACCATTTTCTTCGTATAAGTAACTTTTTATTACAAAATTTCACAGATAGAGTAGATACTTTAAATTTAAGATAGGTAATTTTAAACGAATTTGAGATAAACGTATGTATGAGTGACCAAGGAGAAAGTATGGGATGTACAGAGTGGATTTATGAATGGTAGAGGATGTATGGATCAAATATTTGCATTACGCAATATGACAGAAAAGTTTTTGGCGAAAAACCAGAAGCTTTTTTGCGCTTTTGTTGATTTGCAAAAAGCATTTGATCGAGTTGATAGGAAAAAAATTATGGATGGTTCTATCGGAGTATGGAGTGAGTGACAACCTTGTCCGCGCTATTGCTTCCTTGTACAAAGATAGTGTAGCGTGTGTAAGGGTAAATGGGTTATTAACTTCCTGGTTTGACATCCCTAAAGGAGTCAAACAGGGATGTGTAATGTCACCATGGTTATTCAACATATACATGGATAAATGTATGAGAGAATTGAAAAGTATGGATGTGGGAGCGAAAATGAGTAATCTTACTGTCAGTTGCCTTCTGTACGCCGATGACGCAGTCCTCCTAGCTGACAGCGAAGAGGAACTGCAATCCTTGGTTACAAAGGTTTACGAAGTGTGCAAGGAGAGTGATTTGCTAATGAATGTGCAAAAGTCGAACGTCATGGTCTTTGAAAGAAATGTAACTATGACTGAATGTAAGATTGTAGTAAATGGAGATAGTTTGAAACAGGTCGAAGAATTTGTATATCTGGGTAGTATGTTTACTAGAGATGGAAATATGGACAACGATATTGAAAGGAGGGTTAGTGCCGGTAACAGAGTTAATGGTGCCTTAAAGTCTGTCGTAGCAAATAAGTGTCTATCGCAAGAGGCTAAATTAGCAGTTCATAATGGAGTTCTGGTACCAACCCTAATGTATGGAAGCGAAGCATGGAGTTGGAAAAAAAGGGACGAAAGTAGACTGAATGCTGTTGAAATGCGATCCCTCAGGCGAATGTGCGGAAAAACAATGTATGATAGGTGCCCTAATGTCGAAATTAAAGCAGAATGCAAGGCTGAGTTAAGCATTATCGACAAAATTAAGAAAGGTCTTTTGCGATGGTTTGGTCATGTGGAGCGAATGAATGATGAAAGAACGGCTAAAAAGATTTATGATGCGAATGTGTCTGGTTGTAGAAGTCGAGGAAGGCCGAGAAAGACATGGCATGATCAAGTACAACAAATTCTTAAAAGTGGTCATGTGAAAAGTCGGAATAATCGACGTGCGTGCATGAGAAGATGTATGAATGTGAAGGAAGCAAAGGAAGTGTGCCAGGACAGAGTGGTGTGGCGTTCTATCCTCTCTGCCTACCCCTCTGGGGAAATGGCGTGATGGTTAGTTAGTTAGTTAGTACCTATTGTTCTAGGTCTTGTACATATACATTTCTTGATATATAAATATTATTAGGCAGCCTCTGTGTTGTAGTAGTTAAGACTATTGACTCACATACGGAAGGTTCCAGGTTCGATTCCCGGTGAGAACACAAACATTCAAATACGATTTTTCTCACGCCTGGGTGTTCTGTGCTGTAATTCACCACTGTTATTGGGTGCAAATAAAACAAAACAAAAAATACCTCTCCGTGAACAATATCATGAGTATTTCTGATTAAATCTATACAAAATACTGGATTATACCCCCTAGAGAGTCAACGATTAACACATTTAAACTGAGATGCAAACTTTTTAGAACAAGAAATATGGAAGTCTAGGCATTTTTAGGGCTTATGACCGGTCAATAAGTAGTTAAGGTGGCCACATTGCACACTGTGTAACATTCACAATTTTAACCATGTTAAAACATCCTGTATCTTAAATTCTTCTATCTGTTGATTTTAGTGAAGCTGAAACCTTTGTGTGAAAATATTATTCTGATTGAATATTTTCACATACTAGGCAACAAAAAAAACATTTTTCCCTGTAAATGCCTAGACTTCCATTATTCCTCCGGTAAAATATTCTCTATCTTAGTTGCAATGGGTTTATTATTAAATATGTTGTTTTAAGGAATTTGAAATAAACAGATCTTTTTCAAAAACGATTTTGTATCTAACATAGAACCCTGATTTTTTTAAACAATTGGGCAACGAAAAAAGTAGGCGGCTTTTTCAATATAACTTTTATGATTAATTTTTGAATATTTTCAAGCGATAAAATATATTTTTTAAAATGACCACCCTATCTGATTATTCCACGTTATGACGTAATTGCTTGGTATGTCCCATTGGCTTAGTTATACGTCCTATGTCCAATGTCCAT
Source organism: Micrasema longulum (assembly GCF_059751315.1). Classification (NCBI taxonomy): domain Eukaryota; kingdom Metazoa; phylum Arthropoda; class Insecta; order Trichoptera; family Brachycentridae; genus Micrasema; species Micrasema longulum. Next base: position 23,029 of record NW_028278961.1, read on the forward strand.
ATGGGAATTTCTATTTCCCGAGGTATGTTGATGGAAATTTCTGTAACATTTTCAATTCCTGCATACCAAATGCAGAATATCTAGAGATTGCCCTGGTATTTTCAGAACAACATAGGAACGAAAAATTCTGCTATTATTTCTGTTTTTAATTATTATAAAAACTTTATTTTACGTATTGACCCTTTAATCTTTGAAAACTACTCAGTAAAAAAAAAGGGATTTTTTTGTTTTGTTGTTTATTTACTGTTATTAATGTTATTAAACGATAAACCATATAATAAACTCTCGGTGTCTTAGAATAAACACCTAAAAATCAAAGAATAATTTTATATAAATTATTTTTGAGAAACTAATAAAAAAAAATTGATTTCCCTGATCTACTTAAAAGACTTCCACTCCGCGTGCCATCTAGGCCGGCAAGACAATATATTCTGCTTTACATAGAAAATACGTCAACTAACTATTTAAAACAATCTACGATACTTTGAATATGCAACCAATATAACTATAGATTTATCGAGGTGATATTTACTGACGTAAATTTAAGTTAAAAGTCGTAGAAATATTGAGAAAAGCACATATTTAATTTATTATTATTATTATTTACATCTTTTTATTTTCTTGTCTTCTACATTTGTTTTCTTTAACATAATTGAATTTACTGTCTTTAGTGCAAACATTGTTTTGTTGTATGCGTGGGTGTCCTACACTAATATATGAAAAAAAAAATATTTAAAAAAAATACTGTTTGTTTACTTTGATTGTTTACCCAATAAAATAAATAAGTTATACAATGTATATTCGAAGCACTAACTTTGTGGTTATTCATTATAATAATGATGCTCACGTTTACACACACCTGAGATGGTATTCCGAACAAAATTATAGTGCGGTATAGCGCGTTTTTACGTACTAAATACGCATTATAGCGCGCTGTAAACGCGTTCGGAATACCAGCCCTGGGCCTCAATTATGATCGCTATCTTCATCGGTATATATCGAGACGGTATACTTAACTTCTGTACTATCTGTATCTTCCTCGGTATGTTCTAGCTACTTGCCATTTCAACATTGTATGATCGAAACGAACCAATGAATGACCGCAAAAATTAGTCCGCGTTCCTTATTTCATTGACATTAAACATAGTTCTCATTTATATTTTAAATATGCTTCTGTGATAGAAAGTGCCCACTTCAAAGCGATTGTAAACTCCAATAAATCCCAATTCAAGCAAAAAGTGCTCACTTGAACAAGATTTTTAAAAGACTTTTGGCACTAACTTGCCAAGAAGATATGATATACCGAGCGACTAAAAAGCCGGCTCCTTTAACGTCTCATTACGTTCACTCCGGAAGATAGTAAAACAGACTGAAAAAATAAAACAACTAATTATTTTTTTATAGTGGCAACTTTCTTACGCCTAGATACTCTTATATGTCAATAGGCCAAAATCTAGCGACATTACTTTAATTCATTAGAATTTAATTCGATTTCAAAATTTAATTATTTCTCTCTTATATTTTGAATAGGCTTTTAAGAAAAAAAGTGCCAACCTCAAAACGATAAAAAATTTAAATAAATCGTAATTAAAGAAAAAATTGCTCGGTAGAATAAAATTTATGTCACCTTTGATGCGTAGATAAACGTATCGAGGGGTTCTAGACCCGTCGGTATAAACCGATGTACTTGCATCAAAACTTGATAGTGAGGGGATCGGTAGTGTATCTTTGTAGTCGGTCGGGAGACTTTTATCTTCAACTATGACGTCATACTGAAGCTATGTCGTTTCAGTGAGTAGATATGTGTACCGCGACAAACGCTTCCACTTATTTATGACGTCTTTATTTTCCCATCATAATCGAGGCCCTTAACACTTACTCCCACACATAAACAAACCTCTAAACTTACTATGTATGTAAATACACACAAACACTCCGTTTTGTAATATAATTTAAAAATGTATGATTTTTATTTAGAAACTTCGCTGGTCTGTCTTTAAACCTTATATTTTTTATGTTATTTAATCATTGCCGGCTATATGTTTCTGTAAAATATATAATAGTTTTAAAAAATAATTAACTTTGTTTTAAACCTCTTTTTTTTCTACCTACCAGTTTTAAAGCTACGCAAGCTCCTTTATCAAGATATAATAACTTAAGAATCATATCTTATTTTATTTTAACAGTACACCAGGGAGACCGCCTTTGCCCTTTGGCCCGAATGTGACCATGCCATGCCTTTGTGGGATTTTTCCGTTTATTATTTTTACCATTAATATGTATTTGATTGCTATGTAATAATGTTTTATTTTTTTAATACTCTGTTTTACCTCTTATGTATATTGTAAAAAAAAGTAACATATTCTGTCCAAATAACAAAATCGACATATTTCCTCATACTCTCCCAAATTTTGCGAATAATCTCTTAGGAATTATTCTTAGTTAACTAGTACACATGCACAACTTATTTTGTACTGTGGTATATTGTAAAAAAAAATAAAAAATATATTTTTTAAAATAAATACAAAAAAAACCACATCTAATTTCGTCTATTTGGTGTACTTCTTTAATTGAATATATGTATGCATGTGAAACCGTATTGACTTATTCATACAAAATGTATGTTTCCTAGTATGTATCTTTGTCGAATTACAAAATATAAAATGAAAATTTAGTAATAAGCTTGCCAAAGTGCATGTATTTTTGTTCTTAAAGTTTTAATTGCCTAACTTGGAACGGGGTTTGTACCCTTGTTAGCTGGGCAAAGTGTACAAAAAATAAATGTAATGTGATAAAATGTATAAATAAATAAAATAAATTCCAAAAATACAAATTAAGTGAATTAAATGTTCAGTTACTTTTTGAAATTATACCTAGCTAGAATCTGCCCCAATTCTATGGATAAAACAGAATTAAATCATGGCGTTTCGCTTGTTTACCTGAATAAAAGTCAATTTGTTTAAAAACCGACAGTAAATACTTTGTGTATTATTTTACAAGAAAACTTTTCATTATTTCAAAATAAAGTAGGTTTGTAAAATATTCTATTTTTACAACAACAATTTTAACTAACCCGAAAGTACCTACTTTAAAAAATGTTATATTCAAATAGTTAGTTCGAATTGACAGTTCGAAATGTTTGTTCGACGGGTCGGGACGTTTTTTGACGTTAACGATTGATTGACTTGTAAATAATATGTTTTTAGATATGTTTTTTTATACGAGAATATATTTTAGATGAGAGGATATATTGAGATATGTAATTTTAAATATTTTATGAGTTCGCATCAAAGTGTGTCGTTATAATAATTTGCAACCAGAAAAGTGTGATTGCCCAAGATTGTCAAATTTGCTTAAGGTAAGTTTATTATTTCATTTCATTATCATAGAATTATTTAAATATTATAATTATATATTCATTATAATTATATTCTAAAATCAAGCGCATCGCTACCTGAAATATTAAATAAAGGAGCCGTTTTGAAAAAAAAAAAAAAAACATGATACTATTATAAAGCCGTTCTTGATTCCATATCCTTCCATAAAAAATAGAAGGCGTAAGTATAGCCTGTGAGCTCGCCAATACATGACAGATGACATTAACATAACCATAGAAAAACATAGCAGTTGAGCTCTCAGAAGTAAAGCAACGTGAATGCAGCAATGCTTGAACTACATGTCAATAATATTCTAATAATAAATAATATTATTTGGCCATACGGAACTTTAAAGCACACCTTGGTTTAATTACTAATAGTATTTTATCGGTTAGGTAGGTGTATTTAAAAAAATGTTGCGTACCTGAAAAAAGCACAAATAATTATGTTTTTGTAAATGATGTCAGTAGCGACACTCAGAGTGTGGCTTTGTGACGTTTTGACATTTTTTATAAGAAATTCATGGCGTAGCCGAAATACTGTTATGAAAACGAGGATGTTTTTGTTGATTGACGTTAGCAGGCGCTACCCAGGGGCGACTTTGTGACGTGAGAAATTATTTAAAAAAAGAGATTTATGGCGTAGCCAAAATATTGTAATTAAAACGAGGATGTTTTTGTTGCTTGACGTTAGCAGGCGCTACCCAGGGGCGACTTTGTGACGTGATGAAATTATTAATTTAAATATTTTTTTTCATTTTACATAGCGTAGCCGAGATAAGAAATTGCGTGGTGTTTCGAAATTTAACCGTGTAGGTAGCCGCCTAGTTACATTATTATTTTTGTATAACTCCTGTTTTATAATGTTTATGTATTTATCGCTATAAGAATTAAACTAAAGATATTTTTTACTTTTAATCGCTATCCGTTTTTTAAATTATGTTTGTAACACTCAGTAATATTTATTTTTCAAGTATTCAATATTATTTTTGCATTTTAATTAATATTGTTAATATATAGCGTATTTTTATTTATTCGAATTTACTAGACTGTTTTTATTACAAAAAATAAAAATGCATATTTCTCTATGTATTTTTCTGTTATAAACAATCTATTAAAATAATACACATCACATTTCCATTGTATGTTGATTTTATTTGCAATCTTCTTTTTTTTCGATGGTTAAAACTCTAGGAAATTCAAAGACAATAAATTTTTTACTGTCATATATTGGCGAGCTCACACGCTACACATAGCCCAAATAGAAATAAAAAAGCTACAATTCGTAGGGCTTGCAATTCAATATGCATTTATTTATTTTTTTCTAAATAAGGCGACGCGATGGTTTAAACCACACAATAAAATAACGTGAAAGTCATGATTAAAACAATTTTTAATTTATTTGAATTTTTTGGTATTTTTAATGTTTTTTTTATCTTTTATACTTTAGGAATTATTTGACGTTATTTTTTCATGAACAATGGATCTTAAACTGATGATCAAATGACAAAATGAATTTAAAATGTGTAAAATCTTACAATATATGTTTGTTTAAAACTTGCCCTACATAAATTTTGTATCATCATTTATAAGGACGACAGGACTTTGCTTCAAAACAATCAAACCAGCCAAAAAACAGTTGTCAAAGTTAGAAACGAACTTTTCTGTGTAATGCTGATTATCGGCGCGTACGAAAAAATGTAGACGTGCTTAGGGGTTCTATTAAATTATTTTTTCAGTGACAAAATTCGGCGTTTATTGGCAAATAGAAATTCAAATACAAATATTCCTAGCAGCTTCACTAGATAAAAAAATACCTGTTCTTAAGCTACATATATTATACACTTACACACACATATTAATATATATAATATGTAAGTGTATAATATATGTAGTATAATAATAATATTACTATTTTTAAATAAGTAAAATAAATAAAACATTCATAATTAAGTTAAAAAATAAAAAAAACAAAGCTAAAAAATAACTCGCCGCTCTTGAATTTCCAAAGGTACCAGAGGAAAAAAAACTTAAAATTCGTGTATATTATAACATCCGGCTTGAAAGTGTTAAAAACAATTTTAACTTTGTCGATCTCCACTGAAATCAAACTCAAATCCCGTACAACAGTTTTATCATCCATTGCATAATTTATACAATTTCAAAAAGTCAAATGTTTGAAGCTTTTGTAAAATATATAATATGTAATATTTAATATGTTACCCAAAATTGCAAAACCATGACTCGGTCATAACATAATTAAATATTGAATATCTGTATAATAAATTAAGTAGTAGGTAGTCATGTTTTGTTTATTCAGAAATGAAAAATTCATAGAAATGCCTCAAAATAGGTTGTGCCTAGTTAAGTAGACTACACAAATCCAGCTAAAACCTAAAACGAAATTGTAAATGTAATTGTAATTTTAGTTATAAACCGTGATTATTTTTATTATTATTTTTAATATTTTATTGAAAACGGGAAACCAAAATGACGTAAACAGACTACAAAAACAACAATATAAAATATTAAAGATAGCACAGAAGCTTCCTTATCTAACACCAACAAAGGAGCTGTTAAAAGAAAATAAACAAATAAACTTGACCTTAATATTTAAAAAAGTATAAGTATTATAATTTATTGCTGATGCCACTGATGTAATTGTAGACAAAAGACTCAAATTTAAGAAATATAATAACAACGGGAACACAATACGAGAGGATCGAAACAATACCTAATACAATATTCTAAAACTTGACCAGGATAGTCGAGATCAAAATACCAGGGACTAGAATAGAAGACTCAGACAACCTTTACAAAATATGTATAAAATATTATCATTAACAAACGAGTATAAACTCAAAATAAAAAAGTATTTCCTTACACCAATGTAAGAATCCGTAAGGGTTTGTAAACTTATTAAAAAAAACATGGGGCTTTAAAGACTAAAATCAAATTATAGTGGCTTCAAAGGACACAGAACCTCGGAAAAAAATGTTTTGGCTTAGTTGAATGGTACAGTGGCTAAAAAAAACATTAAATTTCCCCGTTGTGTAATATAAATAATAGTTATTGCAGAGTTTAGAGCACAAACATTTTAATTCGTGTAGCATGTACATTTATATATTGTATAACAGCGGTTTCCAACCTTTATGCTACTACGTCTTATTAAAAAAAAATTTTTTCCGCGCTTCGGGTAGGGACCTTTTATTTTTTTGATAGATACAATAATATGCGAGACTTTATTTCCTTTATTTTTTGTTAGGTACGTAAAAAAAAACTCATGCATGTTTTTACTTTATTTTTGCATTTTCTGTAACACATATATTTTTTCTTGTTGTATTTGTCTTTGAACAAATAAATAAATAAAATAAGTTCATTGTTTACCATGTATATTGCTACAGTATTTTTTAATTTTATCAGCATCATTTCCTTTCCGCACCTTATTGTGCATAGGGCACTACATTGGAATACAAATCGCAGTGTATCTTGATTTTGACACAAAATTAAATTTTAAACATATAGATTACTTAACGCGTAAGTCACTTAAGCTACTGGGGTTCCTTAAGAGAAACCAAACCCTTTAAAAAACCGGAAGCTGTTAAATGTCTGTAAATGAGTTTGATTCACAGTAATCTTGAGTATGCTTCATGCGTATGGAGTCCGCAATATCAAAATCATTTAAATTCAATAGAATCTGTTCAAAAAAAGTTCTAAAGTTAATTTCTGTATAAAATATTAAACAATAAAGTGAATACTAACCTCCTAAATAAAATACAAATAAATGCGGGATTGAGAACACTCAGATATTGGGAAATATTTAAACTGCCTTTGTTTCAAATAATGCTACATACCACACACTATGGCCCGCATGTGTCAAGAATATAATATATACTGCCGAAACAATAAAATGGACATTTTTGGTGATACTCTCTCAGCTTTTGCGAATAATCTCTTATGAATAAATCTTATTTAATAAGTATACACGTGCAACTTATTTTTTATTGCAATGTATCTTGTATAAAAAAAAAATCGAAATTATGTATTACATCTTAATATATAAATCTATTTTGTGTAATTCTATAATTGAAGATATATATGCATATAAAATTGTATCGACGAATGCTTTCAAATTGTATGTTTTCTAGTATGTATCTTTGTTGAATTACCTAATAAAATAAAAATAAAAATCATTTTTGTTATATATAAGCAAGATAAGCAGTCTGGTAAAAAAACCTTTTTTAATAAGTATTGGGTGTCTACCATGTCGGGAATCGAATCCAAGATGTCTTGCATGGTAGGCAAATGCGCTGACATCTACATGATGAGGCCGACAAATACATTCACAAAAAAAAAAAAAAAAAAAAAAAAAAAAAAAAAAAAAAAAAAAAAAAAAAAAAAAAAAAAAAAAAAGAGAGATACACTAGATCGCGTGTTATGGGCGTTTACATAAATAAGAAATAATATTAACACATTTTAAATTATTAAAACCTATTTTAAAAATAGGGATTCAGGAATCGGGTGAATCGGGTTGTGGTCCCGCGGCTAGTGTTGCGGACTCACGGATCAGAGGTCCGAGGTTCGAACCCTTCTCTACTTGATTTCCATTTTCTAATAGTGAGTTATTTACTCCAATAATTAGTCGTTGAAAATGGCCACCAAAATTGAAATATTTTGGTAAATTATAAGAACGCAAATATCGATTTTAAAAATTGGCACGTTGCCATATGAAGTTTTATTTATCTGTAGATATTACGGTATAAAAAATAATTATTCTGACAATACTGGCAATGGTCCGCGCCTCCCAGGTTGAAAATCGCTGTTGTATAAGGTAACGTTGAATCGTTACTTACGGATGTTAATTTTTAGTCGTAAAACAATCCAAATATTCAGACAGTCTTGTTGAACCGGATTTAGTATTGAGAATTTAACTATTTTACTATAATCAGCATAAGTATAGCAAACGTAGGTACTTGTTTGTTTTTACTTATCTACAGTAATTAATATAGATGAGGTATTAGATGCAATAAATTGTCAAAATAGTAAATCGAGAATAGTCTCTTAAAAGTTTTTACGCCATTTTACCATAGGGGTACGGAATAAAGACGCTATGCATATAGCAAGGGCGAATCGTCCAAAAAAGCGATTATGCACAGCTTACCATTATATTTTACTTTCGATAATAATGTTTAAGTGTAACTTTGTTTATGGGAAAACAAGTCAATTAATTGTTATTTATTATAAATCACCACAGCCGTTTATATCTTCCTACAAAAAAATATCTTTAAAGCGCGCCCAGCGCCCATCCCGTTTTCATGAAACAATGAAACTAGCCAATTACCTCAGCTCATTTGAAAAAAAAAAATTACATCTTTAACTCAGTCGCGGTTTTTAAGTACTAAAACAAGCTTGCAGATTTCAAATAAAATTATTTGAAGATTCATTATTTGAAAGTCAGTATTTCGAACATTATTTCCTAAGGACTATTTTTCTTTGATAGGATACCGTTGATATTATTATGTATCACATAGGACATGTGAGGTCCGATTTGGCCGTTTTCAGCATTATTTATTTTAAAATGAATCGGCGAGTGCTCAGTGTTGATATTTCAATCATAATGGAAATATCAGCTGACTGTCATTGTGGTATTTAAAAAAAACGTTTGTACAAGTTTTGTATTAAAATATTGTAGAATAAAGCTACTTATATCGCAAAGTTAATACTAATAGTTATTGTTTGAGTTGATTTTCATAGAACCACAGAAAAAATAGTCATTTATAATTATATTACTTATATATTATGTACTTATATGTAGGTAAAAATAAATGATAATTTTTTGTAGATTACCTATTAAAAAAATCACCGCTCGCCACTAGCATAGAGACATTTCTATGTAGTTTCTTCCGCATTTTTTGGCCGTCTTGTTTTACCTTTCCATTGTTTCTGGTTTTGACGTAATCAAACTTGAGATTTTGGTTTATCAGATCTTGCCAGAAGTCTCTCCTTGCCGTATTCGTTACTATTAAACTGACCATATATATCCGTTCAATTATTCTTTTGTCGTCCATTTGTTCCTCGTTATTGGATCATCTCAGTGATCCTTTCTTAGATTTATTTATTATTCATGTCACAGATTTGCATTCTCGTCCGATTAAATATTCGTACATCTGTTACGCAACGAATTCTTACAAATTCGTGATCTAAGATAACTTCAGGTGCAAGTCTAAGAACAATGAAATATTGCAGTGAAAGACCACCATTAAAATCAATATTTCACGTCCTCTCCGGCAGGAGTAGAGCCTAAAACCTTACGCATGGTAAGCCAGTGAGCAAAATACTGCGAGGGGGACTAATCTCCAGTAGATTTCGCTTTTCAGGATTTTCACCAAAGAGAGTCGAAAACACTCGTCACGGGGTTCTGATCTCATTTTCACACCGAATTGTATTCATTACCTGCCCGACCATAGTAATTTTTTATTTTTATTTTTTTTTTTTTTAAAAAGAAATATTTGCGTTCTTATAATTTACGCAAATATTTAATTTTGAGGGCCATTTTCAACGAGTTGTAAATAACTCACTTTTAGAAAATGGAAATCAAGTTGGGGTAGAGTGGGATTCGAACCACGGACCTTTGATCCGTGAGTCCGAGACACTAGCCACGGGACCACAACCCGATAATATTTTATTTATTTTATTTTATTAACATAAACGGCAAATCTGCCCTTTACAAAAATTTATAATACTAACATATCTGGCTTAATACATAATTTTTAAAAAAAAACATAAATTTCCTTTTACCCAAGATTTATAAAAAAATTTAACTTAAAAATTATACAACATATTCAGTAGAAAGTTTAAACAATTCAAGAATAAATGTCAAAAACAAAATGAAATAATAAAATCTTTTAAAGTAATATAACAAGAAAATCATAAGTACTGTTTCATACAGCTGGGCAAAGTGAACAAAAAACTGTATATATTATGAAATGCATGAATAAATAAATATAATTACCATTCATCATCTTTGAAAAAGTCCAAAGGGTTTGTTTTATAGGAACAATACCCTACATTAAATATATCAGATACGTGGGAATAACTATTGCCGAGTTCATGAAGTCTGTTTAATACGGCATTACAAGTATACACTGTCCGTGAACTGTTGCTACAAAACGGTGGCACCTGTCTAGTCATTCTTCCAGGCACCCTGAAGTTGATGAGAGATAAGAGTTCAGGGCAATCCAATTTTGAATTTACAATTTTGAATAAATTTAAAAGGTCTATAATTTTTCTTCTATGGTTAAGTTTTAACAAATTTAATGTTTTTAGTAAAAAATCGTAATTTAAAAATTCATGACTAATTCTAAGTTTAAAATTTATGTACCGAAATACGCTCGATTTTTTACGATTGTGTACCTTTTGCCAGTCTAGCTTCGATCGATCTATTTTTATAAGCAATCATTGTACGTATTGCACCTATGGACAATATAATAAATGATCTATAAAAACGGCGCACTAAGCAAAGTAATTGCTAATAAAAATATGTCAATTGAAGCTAGGCGGACTGTGCCCAACGGACTAAGTCCCAATGCTTATGGAAGTGAAACATGGAACAGGCAGAGGAATGATGAAAGCAGAGCGATCGCAGTCGAAATGCGATCTGTTAGACGACAACGAATGATGAAATCAGCCGAGAGTGCAAATCTTATACAGGTATAATTGATATATTAAGAAAGGGTCACTAAGATGGTTTGGTCACGTCAAACAAAAAAACAACAAAAGAATCTTAAAACAGATATACATGGTGAGAACGAATAGTAACGTAGGATGAGGACGACCAACTAAGACGTGGCATGATCAGATAAACCAAAATCTCAAGTCTAGTCATGTCAAAAACACACATAACATAAGGATATATGGCATGATGTACGAACGCGGAAGAAGCTAGGAAGCATTGGTTTATTCATAATTTATTAAGTTAGTTAATAATATTTTAAGAACTTATTTTAACATTTAATAACATCACATTTTATATCAAAATTAATATAAAAAATCGATTTAAAATATTTCAAGGGTTTCTATTTTAATTTCTTACGGTAACTCATACAGTTTTAAACCCTTTTGAAATTACGTTATTCTCGTCATTGATTATCTTATCTCTTTTATCTCCGGTTTTTTAAGTATGGTATTGTTGCTTAATTTTTTTTATTTGATTAACCCCTCGTTTATTTTATGAATGAAAATGTAAGTCAGGATATACGTGCGTGGCGGTCCATCTTCTCTGCCACCACTTCTGAGAAATGGTGTGATAATTTTATTTTTTATTTTTTTAAAGGAACAGCCCACTAAGTCTCTATTTTGAGGCTTGTCAGGAGGTGGGATAGAAGGGATATGGAAGGAGGTAACTAAAAATACACTACAACACCCAGACCAATTGAGAAAAAAATCTTTCTTGGATTTTTTTCTTGCATCTGGCGGGAATCGAACCCGAGTCGCCAGCTTCACAGTTGGCCGTCTAACCAACTGCGCCACGGCGCCTGTCAATAGAAGCTAGTAGCATTAGTAGTAACTTAAACAACGTATCTATAATAGTACTTGCTGATACCGGGATCAATATATAGGTACATAACGTAAATATCTAATGTATCCGTACCGTTCGCGTCTTATTATTGGAACCGGGCCAATTATTTTATAAGCGACAAATGGAGGTATTATTTGTAAGAGATGACAAAAAGTTATTGAGTAATGACTAACGATCCGGAACAAACAAACTAACAATGGTATTTTCTATCCATACCACCTCATCCGATCACTCTGTAGCAGCGCAGCGGCGTGAACGGGATTTTAAATTTGTGTATGCAGTGCTGTTACTTAAATGAAACAATAATGTCTTATTTCTTATCCTTCATAAAATAACTCTTTTTACAATAACAACTTGAGCGACATCAGTATAATTTGTAGGTAATCGCTTCAATTTATCCTAATTTTAAGTCAGGTGTACCCTAACTCATATTGATATTAATATCTTTGACGACTCCGATTGACTTTTTCTCATGTCATGTTTCTAGTTTCTAGTGGCGTTAGTAAATTTATTTTTCTATTACAGCCACCTAAACATCTTCTTCTTTTTGATGGCGCTACAGCCCAAATCGAGCCTTAGCCTCCTTCAACTTTTGCCTCCAACGCCTATCCTCAGCAGTCATTTTTCAATTTGCAACTTGTAGAAGCTGTGCTGCACCTTTTTTAAAGTCATCCTTCCACCTCAGTCTAGTTCTTCCAATCCTTATTTTATCCCCTGGATGTCCAGTCCTGACTTTCTTAGTTACTCGCGCATCAAGCATTCTTTTTACGTGTCCAGCCCACCTCAACCTGAGCAGTTTTATTAGGATTGAAATACTAGAAGCTTCATATATGCTGTACATTTAGGCATTTTGTCTAAAGCGCCACTCTTCTCCATCGTTCACGGGACCACAGATTCAGCGAAGAATTCTCATTTATTTATCCAGCATCTCAGTGGAATTTACTGTCAATGACAGTGCCTCGCATTCATACGCCAATACAGTCCTAATAATGGTCTTGTACAGTATTATCTTCTTTTCCCTATGAACGTTTCTTGACTTAAACGCTGGCAGCAAGGAGAAATATGTTACTTTGCCCGCCGATATTCGTTTCTGTATTTCTGTTGTTTCCTCATAACATTTCGTGACAAGAAAGCCTAAGTACGTGAACGGGTCGACTGCCTTAAAGGAGTAATTATCTGTGGACTACACGTTACCTCTTGTCCCGTTGGGTAAGTTTTGGCTTTGAGTGATAAACTTTATTTTATCTTCATTAATTCTTAAGCTCACCTCACGCACAGCCACTTAATGATTCGTTGTCTTTCCAAACAGTTTATTAATATTGATAAAAATAAAAAAAACAATATACTTCTCGTAATTTGGTAAAACAGTTTTCTTACTATACAGTCCAATTGCCAATAATTTATTAAGTCTAGTTAAACTCACACATACGTATTTTGTAGTGTAAAAAAATATGTTTTATTTGACGTAAGTGCACAAGGCATTTTCATGTACTGCCTTCGCTACTGTTAAGTGGAGCAGTCGAGTTAAATTCAATTTGAATCGTGGAATGATCTTATAATTCCAAAAAAAATACTAAGTATCGACGAAACAGACTTTAATTAAACCAATCCTGACTTATGCCTCCAAAACCTAGGCTATGACAAAGATTGTTGAGATAACTATTGCAGCTCTCGAAAAAATAATCCTCAGAGTTGTCTCTGGCCCTGTGAGAGAAAACAACCATTGGCGTTGTCGCTACAATTGGGAGTTATATAAAATTTACGGAGTGCCTGATGTAATCAACTCTATCAAGGTCATATAATTAGAATAGACGGCGAAAACCCCATAAAACGCCTAACTCTCTCTGTACCACAAGGATGATGAAGACCAGGAAGGCCCAAAATGCGATAGATGGACTGCATCAGAGCGGATACGACAATGTTGGAAGGTAGGAACTGGAGAGGAAGAGCAGCAGACAGGCAAGAGTGGAGGAGACTCTTGGATCCAGCCAAGACCCACCCGGGGCTGTCGAGCTTACGATAAACAGATAGGAAGACAGACCTTTAACGCCTTTAAACTGTTTTTTGCGTTTGTGGAGAGAGCACATCTACTGAATGAGTTTTAAATTCACAATACATATTTTGAAAACTTATTTATTTGAGAAAAAATAACAGTTTTTACATATAATTCATATAGAAGATAAAGGCACATTAAAACTTAAATTATAAAAACAGTGAATATTAATTTTTCACTGTGATGTTAGTTATTAATTCAGTACATAATAATAACCCAGTAATAAAATAAAATAAATTTAAAAATGAAGAAATGTTAGTAGTTCAGAAATATAATTTATAATTATGAAGAAAATAAAAGTAAAATAGTAAAGTATAAAAATATAAAAGTAAAGGAAGAAAATAAAATCTACGTAAAATATATAAGTACATTTATAAATATATTTTAAGATATGAAAAAAAACTATTTATTTAAAAATATTGAAGAAGTATTGCGTTAAAATGTTTGTAGACACAGGCTGAATTTGAGTATTCCGTCCATTCAAATATTCCGATACCAAATAAAAGTAACGTTTTCGGTAGCATGTAACCAAAGAAGATAAATAATTAACGTCAAATTTATTCACGATCGGGCCCCCGATTACAATGGGAAGTAAACATTTATCTTCGATTTTATCTACAAAGTAAAATGAAGTTTTGGGTTTTTATATTTTGTTAATTTTAAACACTTTTTCATTCTTATAATTTTTTAACATTTGCACTCTCATATTCATTCAGTTTGTATTATATACATAAATGTATTTTTTAAAGTTTTTAATTTTATTTATGTATTCTTTTATAGATTGTATTATGTATATATAATTTTTAATTCTTTTTTATACTCTTTTAATCTGCAGTGTATCATGATTTCCATTCCGCTTTTGTAAATAATGTTACAGTTTAAAATATAAATAAGTCTGTAAGTTGAACATGAAAAGCAGAATATGCATACAATTTTTTCTTCTAAACATGTTCAATTTAAAGTTACTGACGAAGATAAAAGTATCATTTAAAGAAATGTTACTCTGTTAACTGGAACTCTGTTAATTTACCATTGTAATCGGTGCCCCGAATAAGTAACAATGAGACGGTAAGTGATTTACGATATTTTTCAATAAAGTTGTAGTTATCAAGAAAAGTTAATTATCGGATGATTTTTTGTCAGTTCAGACATTGCTACTATGTAACCGATCTAAAAAAAACAAATTTCAAACTGATAACTTAATCTTGATATTGATTTTTCAATTTTACGTTTTAAGTTTTTTTAGGTTAGGTTACAACTTCACCATATTTCATACAATACATAATCTTAAGTACAAATGAAACAAGGAAATCATGGAGTTTTCTTAAAGTCAAAAGTGCATTTTTTATTTATCTTGACTACTACAGTTTTATGTTTTTTTTCATATTTTTTTTGAATAAACGTTTACTTTAATGTTTTTTTTTTTCTAAATTTATTTATACAAATCCATATTTATTACAAAAAAAATAATAGTAACGTATCTCAAACTCCATGAGGCCAAGAGTCAAATAACACCAAAGTTTATACTGCTCTCGTGTTTATTCCCATACTGTCCGTTATTGGATTCCGTACCTCACAGGACTTGACTTGCATACGTTTAATACTGGCATGAATATGAATATAACGAAACAATTAAAATGTTCAGTATTTGGTGTAATATAAATTAATTGAAATTCAAGCTTTCGGTTACAAAGATGACAATTTAATTATTTTCCTAGAAACCAGTTGCATTTCGTATTAATCGTTTGCATTTAAAAGTAGTTCAATTTTTCTGGATTATTTGCTATTCCATATTGATTGCCTGTTATTAGCATAGCGTTATACAGAAGTGGAGATTGATTGAGCGCATGAGTTATTTCGTTTATATTTGAAGTATTTTTATTAGTTTTTATCTTACTGGTTCAGTTTTCCGGTTTTCTGACCTCCTTGAATGTCTATGTTAAGATGTATTTTCCTCTACTTCATCATAATCTTATTGTAAAATCACCGTCAGATGAAGTCTTCGTATGTTGTTGTTCACTTTTTTCAATCTTGAGTTTTGATTACTTTATATTATCCTTTTTTCAGATGTCTTTACTAAGTTTGGTAGCCATGTGTGGGTTCTTGCAGCTTTGAATATATAAGTAAATAATTGTTTATCCAATTGAATTTATATATTTATTCTGTAAGTGTGATGTTACTGAACTCCTAAACGGCTTAACCAATTTACGAGCGGTTTTCAGAGAAATGTAGATCTTTGCGCTGCGCGTATTCATAAATATTAATATCATCAATCTAATATGTAAAAAAGAAGTTAGGAGCATAAATGTTTTATTCATCGATCTACCAGGGTTGCGTTCGAGAGTATGCATTTACAAAAAAATGGAAGGATGTTGTTTTTTATGAGTAAAAAAGTTTGTTTTCGAATGTTTACAAATATAACTTTTGGTGATACTAAAATAATATTAAATGACATCTTTTGCGTTTTGAAAAATCGTATTCCTACATAATTGCACCCCTGTTGGTGAGGAGAGCGGAGTTTGTCATTTGCAAAAAGAACTCCATATTTGAAAAATATTTATTTCATGTTTTGGAATTCAACCATAAGCAAGTACCTACTTAAATTCAATATTTAAATATTCATAATTCATCACACTTACAGATAAATTATGTATACGGCTGGTGAAATAGTATTTTTTTACCTTGCTTTGGAGAACAGCAAATCGCCCAATGACTAAACGATTGAAATATCGAACTCAATGTCAAATATATAATATATTGTTTATCGAGAATTCGAGTATCAAAAACGTTTGGGCAGGACAACGTCTGTCAGGTCCGCTAGTATATAATATATTTTGTGTTATTTTTGTATTTTAAATATAGCCTCCTAATTGAAAAATAATTATCTTGCTTCATTATATGGTTATTATGCTTTAATTAACCGATGCACGTATTCAATTAAGACGTAAGCTTCGTTTAAAATCGTATGCCTTAGACAATATTGCACTCTATAGTTAGTTAAAGATTCCTTTTCAGAGAGGCAAAAGATGATTGCCAATAGCGAAAAGCTCCTCTGTGGTTTCATCTTGGTATAGAAACCATATAAAGGTTATCAGACGTAGTCTATTTCATTCTTATAATGTATCGCGGTCAATGAAATAATGCCATAGCTTTATATAATTTTAATAAAGTAAAATAATGCATTTCTTTAATAGGCATGTTTGCCATTTAAATAAAATCCACGACAAACAAAGGGTTTATATTAGTTTTTCTACCATACGTTCTATAGACAACAAGTTATGGTATTATTATTTTATCGTCATATTGTTTAAGCCGTAAAATTATCTTTTAAATTTTAAACAAAGACGATTATTTGTAAAAAGCTTACATTAAGAATCACGGTTTTAATGGTATGTCTTTATTTAGAATTTATAAAAGTACGCACTTACTTAATTTGAGTACCCAAGGTTTCTTGATAATTAATTTTAGTTTTAAAAATTGTTTTACGTATTTATATTTGACTATAAAATATCATGTATATATATTAGTGTGTCCCTTGCATGTGGTTTTTTTAATTTTCAAATGCACATCTCCCAATTCCTTTAAAACTGATATGGCTTATGTCTAATGAAATCTTCGAAAAAATATTCAGAATATGTTAATAGTGCGATAGATTTTATTTAATTGGCAAACAAAGCGAGTGCGCGCCGCTTTTTTTGCGCAACTTGTATGGAAAATGTTTGAGTGCAAGTCAGCAGGGATATAGTGCTCAAAAGAAGTTCATATTTATTGTGCGAGTGTTTTAAGAGAAAATTTAAAAAAAATAAGGGACACCCTAATGAACATATCACAATTCTTTTTGCCGTGTAACGTAAAACTTCCTACCATTTTTGAAATCCGGAAAAAACCTTATTGAAATTAAATAAAATATTATTTTTAAGCTTTTAAATTAAAACGTTTCTGTTTTTCCAGTTCAGTTGTGTACCTTGGGGGATTCGCGAATAATAACATACCCATTATTTAACACCCCCGACTTAGTTTTGCTACAATTGTATCAGAGACAGTTCCCGAGATAGGGGTAACTTTTTCATGGAAAACAATACGATCGTATCGCACGTTGACAAAATGGCGACAGTGCACCTTATTCTGACGTTAGTGGTAACAGGTAAACTCCTGCATGCAAATGCATCGCCTCTGCAGTAAGGCTAGACACGACTGCTAATTTGCATTTAATGAAATGAAATTATTCGATACTGCTATTTCGCTAGTTATTCAAATTCCATGGAGAATTTTTTTTCCACGTGCACGCGTATCCAATGCTTAGGTCATCAATACACCAACATAATTATTTACAAAATATAGATTTTTTACTCAGTGAATCCAAACTTTATATACTTTTGAAACTAAACATATTACAACAGAGATGGAGAACATTTTAGAACGCCTTTGGTTTTAATCAGCCGTCGTCTTCATAGAGCATCTCAATGCCCCTAAGTTTCCCCTGGGCTTTCTACCGCCCACAAGGGGGCATTATCGCCCACTTCGAGAAAGGACGATGTACATTATAATAATTGAGCACTTTTGTGGAAAAATTAACCCAATCAGTAGCAGCGAATAGTAGTAGCTGCAGGAAAACAGTAATAGTGAATAGTTGTAGCTGCTCAACTATGGAATAATCTGACCACTAATGTAATGGACGCCCCTTCTTTATTTACATTTAAATCAAGATTAAAATGTCACTATACAAATGTTGAGTTGTTCCTTCCTTCTTTTCCTTTTTTTTTCATCAATCCGGCAGCTTTTAACATCGTCTTGGGTTATCCCGGATTCCTAGACTACGCAGTTTTAGTAAGGTCATGGTAAATTTAATGACAAATTATATGTTTGTAATATTTTTGATTCCTCTTTGTGCTTCTGCGGATATCCTAATCAATCTTCTGAACACATCCTGTAGTCTTGTCTCTTTTTCTCTCTCTACGATTACCGGATGGAGCTTCTCGCTACTATCCATGGCCCTGTTATAGGTCCTGCCAGATATGCAGATCTGGTGGTTTCCAAAAAGAATTTCAAGGCTTTTTAAAAGTTTCAATCAATTTAATCCCAGTCAGTGAAGAATTCACTTCCCCCTTTTCCCAATCCAATGAAGTGCATATTATGTACTTCTGGATTACTTTCTTTTAGAACAAAGACGCTAAAGATACTAGATGATTACAGAGAGCTCTTTCAGGCAATTTATCTCGTTTTTCCTTGTATGTGGGCACCGCCGTGCCAAGGAGACTTATGTCTTCAAATGCGGTGTGCGGTATGTGATGGGCAAGATGTTTCTTTCTCCTTCTTCTTTCCTTCCCATTCCCTCAACTGAACGGTTCGGGTAGATAAGAAGAAATTGCCTAAAAACAATATGCCTGCCCTCATATGTATATAAATTGCGTATGTATATAAAGTGTTAGATAAATAAATAAATAAACCCGAGACCCCATATATGGTAACCAATACCTACATCATACGGCTGAACAACGTCTACTAGATTTTTTTCTGAGATCGTCTATGGTTTTGGTTCTAGTTATATTTTACAGTCAGAACTTCATTCTTTGTTCCGTTCGGAAATAAGTGAGCATTACAATAGATATAGTACTCCGAGAATTGGTCCGGTGGGGTGGGCTGGAAAATTATTGCTATGTTTTTCTTTATATTTTCCGCCACGTTTCACTTGCTGCAGTATTTTATAATATTTTGTTGTTTAATAATTTATTTTTTCTTGTTATAAAAACATACTATAATAAAGCAAAATTTTCAAACAATTGTAACTGAATTTAACAATAAAAAAACCATTTCAACCAGTACTATCATGCAAGTAGTCATAGCAGATTCAGATGATTAAGCTATCAAAAATGTTATTAAATATAGAAAGGTATTATAAATATACCTACGCCAGTTGAGAATCATAGTGGCGTAAGTCCCAAATTCACACCGGAGAAAATTGCGTTCAAAGTTTTGCAAAACTATAAACTTAAACAACAGGGTGATAACTATCCGTGTCAATTTTTTTATTATTTTCTTTTTTTTTAATTTAATTTACTTTCACCACTTTTGTACGAAAAAAATGAGTAATTTTTTAACCATTTGATAGTAAAACTAAAAAATCTAATATTTGGAGTTTCGCCACTGATTCTCAACAGGCGAATGTAGGTAATTTAAGGTCTTTTTTAAAAAAAGGAAGCCTCTATTTTAGAGGCTTGTCAGCAGGTAGGAAAGAAAAAATATGAAGAAAGTAATGAATAGTACACCATAACACCCTGACCAATTGAGAAAAAAAATCTTTGTTGGTTTTTTTATTTTAACTTCCGGGAATCAAACTTGCGACTCCAGTTTCACAGTTCGCCACAGCCACCCGTCAAATGAATACTGAAGTGGCCCTTCATGAGTTGTAGATAATAATAATTAACAACATACTGCTGCGTTAACCGTAACTTGTTAAGACAGCCGTTGACAGCCGTTTAAACCGCCACAACTTTATGCCGCTCTCGCAAAAAACCGTTCTTTAATTTTCTATAGTGCTAATTTTAAACAATTATCCCCATTACCCGGTCCAGTTTTTTCTGCCGCGCACGCTGATGTTATTTGTTTTGTGTTTTAGTGTAATCTTTTAGTGTTTTTAGTTATTTTAGTGTTATCATAAAACTTATTATCTTGCTCTCGCAAAAAAACCGTTCTCTGATTTTCCATAGTGATAGTTTTAAACAATTATCCCTACTACCCGGTCCAGTTCTTTCTGCTGTGCATGCTGGGGTTAGTAGTTTTGTGTTTTAGTGTACTTATTCTTTTAGTGTTTTTAGTGATTTTAATGTCTTCATAAAACTTATTTTCAAGTGGGTACACACCTCCGACAGTGAAATGACAAATGTGTAAATGTTTATCGCATTTCATATGAACTATTCAACGAGAGTTCACAAGACATATTTCATATCGTTTCTCAGCGCTACATTTGCAGTTTAACCAATAAACTAAACTATGGTCTCTCAAAGGGGATGTTACGTCAGAATAGCACTATTGCGGCAATCGCAACATTGCACCGAGATTATAAGGGAACAATGCAGTTGTGTGCGCCGTGTGAGTGTGTGTGAAACAAAATTGGATTTACAAAAGCATCAGGTTTGGATTAGAGGATCCTTCGCTAATATAAAATAATGTCACGTGGAATGTCTCGAAAGTAACAGAAAAAAACGCTGGCTTAGCTGTCGGTTTAGATGCAAAAACTGGTCTAAAAGCTTTTTGATATATTCAGTTCAGTTTTGAAATAAAAAAAGGTCAATGCCCCATTTAATGAGTATTTATTATATTGTAATTAATAACTATGCTATTTATTCCAATAATATACATTTTTATCAAATAAAAAACCAAATGTTGCCATTTTTCTTTAAAAAAAAACCAATGAAAAACACATAATGCTATGATTTAGATTTTAAAACTAACGTCATATAATAATATGTACTAAAATGTTTTATCATATGTATTGTATTTTATATTGGATTAAATAAATAAATATTATGAACATACATTCGCTTTATATCTATGAAGTTCTTTACTCTTTTCATTTTATTTTTTTCTTTCTTTAATTTTAAATTTGTAATTTTCGTTTAAACATAGTTTTAGTTTTTTGAATTTAGATTCTTAGCTTTCATATTTTAATTTTCAGTACACTTTTAATTTTTGTTTCTAATATTATTACATTTTTAGTATTTTTTTGTAATGCTTTGATTTAAAAGAATAGGTTATCATATGCTTTTGATTATTTTATATTAATATTAAAAATTATTTATAAATTTAACAATTGTAGTCTGCATTACTTTATAGATTGTCTAACCCATTACGTAATGTTGACTGTAAATACAAGGTAGAAGTTGATGAATAGAAAGCAGATAGCTGATTAACTGCCGATATGTACAGAAAAATAGGTTCATGTTATCCGCCGAAGCCGTATTCAGCAAGCGAATTGCCCCATAAATGGGTGAATCCTGACTTGCATTCGTACGTCTTCTGGGCGGATAAAACAGTGCATAATATCTCGCTCTAGTATAATTATTGGGTACATACAAACTGATGTTTTCTAGTATATTTTGATTATATATACTTCCTAAAACCAGCTTGTAGAAATGTATTATGTAGCCTTGGAACAGGTATTTTTGTACCTAGTGAAATTACTATGAATATTAAATGCAATTTTACATGTCAAATAAATTTTTTTAACTACCTGCTTTACACTACAAGCAAATTTTGATGTATTGCAAATAAAAAATATGTGTTTTTTTTTCTCAATAAACATCACATTTCGGCACTGAAGCTACAATGATAGCGAATCTGACTTTTATAAAGTTGATTTATTTACTTTTAATTTTTTTATTCTGGTAGTACCAATTTTGATCATTATTTTTTTTTGTCATTAAAAAATAACTTATTATTTATTGACCATGTTAGTGTTTTTGTATTGTTTAAACTCGTTTAAAATGTTAGATTAGCATAGATTTATATCGCCGTAAAAAATTGCATTTATTGGTTTGTAATTAAATGGTACTGGTAAATATTTTATTTTTAAAGTTGCCCAAAAAGAGTAATCGAATCGACTTGGCGCGCTCGGAATTCGGAATGTGACGGGTAACGTTTAGCGGGAAACGATTGGTTTCCGCGGCTGCCGCTAGATGGCAGCCACGCTGGCAGATCACGCGATCCTATTGGCCGAGGGAAACTTTTTCATTTATTTGGCGGGAAACAATCCGATTGCGAGTTGTCAGTGAGGCGTGGATACAACGTTTTAATGTCGGCGTGCTGTAACTAGGCGGTCGAATTGAATTGATAGGAATTCTGCTGGACGACGTTTGGTATCCAAAAAATGCTTTGCCGCTGCAGACGTGACAATAAAATTTGACGGCAATTATCTGGCAGCGATTCCCATAGGTTTTTTCGTACGATTCACATAAAAAATGGCACACCGCTGTAATGTCACCCCAGTATTTATTTATTTAGAACCATAGAATTAAGAATAGTCCAGAAACCGCATACGCTCATCAAACAGAAGGCGACTCAACTACTCATAAATGAGTAGGTTTACGTTTTGACCCATCAGTTTCTTTGTAGACGTCGCTCAGTACGCAACTCCTGATTTGAATTCAACTATGCCGTGTTGTGTCCTTTTAAAGTTTAGATATACTGCTAGGATCTTAAAGAAACAGGATGCAATCACATTTCATCTGTAATTTGCAAATAAATGTGGATATAACAAATGCATTACTAAAAAATTACTTAAAAAATTGTCGAAGAAACAAAATGGAAATTTTGTTAGTGTTGCCAGGGTAGTAATTTTTTTACCCTACTATGCTCATCTAATGAAAGAATTAATGAAAATTAGACCTTAGATTAAACAATGCCTTGAGTGACATTTGAACGACATTATCTTTAAAACATCAAATATTATTAATAAAAATATCCGTTTTATGTAAAATAAAATTTGTTTTACATTTTAAGTTCAAATTTCATTAATTCAATTACTCTTATTAAATGACCCTTTACTTATCTACTCTGTTGAGTCAATCGATGTGTCCGAGTGCGAGTGAAAAAAGTTAACAAATTGTTTTTTTTTTTACCTTAAATTTGTGTTATGGTTATATTCTTCGCGATCTGGCAATGTTATGCGGTGAAAGTGTGTCTGAGTGGGGGAATTATTGGACACAGTCCGATGTATTCAAATATAATTTTACATTCCTTCTAGACTATTCTTAATTCTATGATTCCATGTAAATATCTAGTTATAAATGGTGCTAAGCTGTTAATATATTATATTATTACATGTATATATTATATTAAATACTAATTTACTAACTTGTAAATATTATATTACTAACACATGTGTAAATATGTAAAAAACAAAAAACTCGACACTTGCCAGAACACCCGAGTTAAGAGGTGAAAAGGCCATAAAAAAACGATGAAGAAGAAGATGTTTATTTAGATTCTACCATATATTTGACAAAATTGAATTTTAGGCCGATTCTGATCTGATGATAGTGGAACAGTGCGCTAAAATCAATTATAGCAAATAAGCATAGTGTAGTTTGTCGCAGGAGGCAAAATTACAATGGAGTCCGGTGGCCGACTATTATGTATGGGAGTGAAGGATGGAATGAGAAAATCAAAGATGAGAGAAGGCTGAATGCTATCGAAATTCGATCTCTCATACGAATGTGTGGTAAAAATATGTATGATATGTGTACGAATGCCGAGATTCGCGTATTACATGTACTCGTATGTAAGGTTGAGACAAGCATAAATCAAGAAAGGAGAGCTGCGTTGGGTTGGATATGAAGAGCGAAAAAAATTCGTGAAGTTCATGTGTTTCCTTTTGAAACTTGAGTTTCAATCCGATCAATATATTCATATATGTAAAAAAACACCACCTTTTGCTTCTGCAAAAACGTCGTGAAATAGCGGATATAATTTATTTACTAAAAATTTCCTCTGGTTCAATCGACTGTCCAGAACTACTATGCAAACTTTTTATCAATGTTCCTTCCAAAGTTCTATGAAATAACCTTCTTCTTCACATACCTCTTGTTTCATCTAATTATAGGCAAAATTCATATCTATGGCGAACTTTTAATAATTTTAATGTAATAAATAAATCATTAAACATAGATTTATTTGCAAATAATCTTAATGACGGACGGCGTTAGCTTTCGAAATAATTCGTAGTATTTTTTCTTTTCTTTTGGATTTACATTAAATTACTATTCATTTTATGTTCGAGAATCTTTTTTAACTTACTGTGATGCAACTTGTGAAAACCTGTGATTGGTTTATTTTTTATTTGTTTTGTTATATGTATAAGATAATTATAGCTGTTGGTTATCCAAATAAATAAAATTTTAAAAAATGGATGGCGAAAGAACGGCTATGAGGATTTGCGATTCAAATGTTGATGGATGCAGAAAACATGGAAGACCAGACAGATATGACATGGCATAACCAAATTTAACAAATACTTGAAGATGGACATGTCAAAAGTCGGAATAATCATCGTGCGTGCATGAAAAGATGTTGAATCTATATTCCTCTATAGGAAGCGAGATCTGTATACAAAGACAGAGTGATATAGTTTTACCTTTTCTGTCTACCCTTACGGGAAAACAGCGTGATGGTTTGTTTGTTTGAGCAGAACAAAGAAAGAATGATCGGTCTGAGATTTGGGTTAGTGTTTGAGTACAAGGCAAAAACGAGAAGCATTAACTATAAAATTACAAATTCTTTTAATAAAAATAAAACTCTAGAATTTACGCCACCATCATTATTTTAGGTCTGCTTACCTAACAATTGCTCGCACAAAAAAGGCACTATTTTGACTTATGGGTGTTTCATGGCAGAGGCAAAGAAAGTTTTATTTATTAAATATGCAAAACGCAGCTTTATTAACTACATAAAAACATTTACGCGAAAACTGATTCACTTGAAGTTTTTGTTTTGCATTTGATGTTGCCTTGTCACGTATTTAAGAAAATGTTATTGGAACTTTTATTTTCGGCTGTAAAACGCATCGCATGTTTTGAAACATTTTTTTATTGTAAATCATCAGAGACTTTTCAGATATGCTTTTCTAGCACGTTTTTGTCATTAATTTAAAATGCCCCTTTCCGGATTCTTACGAAAATAATAGGGGAGCATGCGTAGTAATATTTTTATTAAAATTAACTGTTTTATCATCATCATCAAATCTCTATTTGCTCCAATGACGCATAGGGCACTGCATTGCAGGGGCGAATCGTGTATAGAAGCGATAATGCGCAGCTTACAATTTTACTTGATAATCCATAATAATGTTTGAAAGTAACTTTATTCACAGAAAAACGAATAAATGATTATTATTAATATTTAAAGCATTAACTTTGTTGTCAAACATTTTACTATATGTCATTAAATATTTGTATATAACCACTTACCGACTTTTCTATGTCTACCGGTTTCGAGACGTACCCGTCTCTTCATCAGGACACCAATTTAACCAACATAAAATTAACATAAAATAGAACATAAAAATATTCCGATTATTTTTTCGTGAAATATGTTTTTCTAAACCTTATGCTTAATGAAATACAGAGTTCCAAAGCTCATTTTTTCTAAATGTTTCAAGTGTGTCATGTGGCTACTTAAACTAGCCAATAACAGGTAATAAGCCCTGGATTATATATTTTATATATTAATGACTTATCACTGTATAATTTTAAAGGAAAAATTATTATGTATGCCGACGACATTGGACTATTCTATAAAAATAAATCAGACGTATTAACAAACAATGACATAAACGAAGACCTTGCTATGATGACTAAAGGGACAAACACAAACTTACTTACACTTAATGAAAAAAAATGCAATATTATCCATTTTGAATCTAGAAAAAC
Organism: Micrasema longulum; assembly: GCF_059751315.1. NCBI lineage: Eukaryota > Metazoa > Arthropoda > Insecta > Trichoptera > Brachycentridae > Micrasema > Micrasema longulum. The sequence continues at coordinate 49,461 of NW_028278961.1, forward strand.
ATGTCACAAAGTAGATGCTTACATAAATAATGAACGACTAACTGAAATTGAACATTCTAAATAATTAGGACTAACAATAGACAGACAATTGACATGGACAATTCATATCAACAATTTAATTAGCAAAGAGTCGACTTTATCGAGTCTTTTTTTGAAAATCAAAAACTTTGAAGTCTATGTAAAAATTATAATATATTATATGCAACTACTATGGGGAACAGGAAATCAAAATGACATAAACAGACTACAAAGACAGCAAAATAAAATATTAAAGTTAGTATATGACCTAACCTATCTAACAGCAACTAAAGAACTTTTTAAACAAACTAAACAATTAAATGTAACTGAACTCTTTAAACTAAAATCCTTAAAATTTATTCATATCCTTGGCAGCCTCCGTAGTGTAGTGGACAAGACGCTTGACTCAAGCACGGAAGGTTCCGGGTTCGATTCCCAGTGAGAACACAAAAATTAAAATGTGATTTTTCTAAAGCCTGGGTGTTCTGTGATGTAGTTCACTACTGTAATTGGGCCTTCTGGCCTGTTGTGGTGCAAAAAAAAAAACTTAGCCATTGATGTAATTGTAGACGAAGAATTAAAACTTGAAAAAAACTGTAGTAAACATGAACACAATACGAGAATATCAGGAACATATCATATACAACCTTTAAAAACGAGAAAAGGACAATCGAGACTAATAAACCATGGACTGAAATTATACAATAAACTACCAGACGAAACTAAATAAAAGACTCAGACAACCTTTACAAAATATGTAAAAAAATATATTATTAACAGTAGATTGTGAATTTTAAAAGTAAATATATTTTCCCATATTTATTTTTCCGGAATATTCTTCATCTCTTAAAACGGTCCAAAGGTTTTAAAATAGTAATTAGACAAGCGGATGTCTTACAGTATCATAACTAAAATACAAGTACAAATATAACCTTAGTATTATATCCTACAAATAATATCAATGTGCATACGCGATGAGTCATAATCAGAATATTCTATTAGGCCAGATATAAAAATAATATGTCTAAAAATCTGTTCATAAAAGTTCTAAACAACGACAATGAAATATAGGTGCCGATGGGTATTTGTCCATGTACATATATTCAGATTTGCTGAACGACGAACAAACAACAATCGATTTTATAAAAATTACAATCCGAAAATGTAATCATTCTGCTCATTAATCATATTTCAATAAAAATGTGTGAAAGATGACGGATATAATTTATCAACTCATTGACTAAACAAATAATCTTACGTACAAACTTTCATGTTTTTCAGAAGAACTGTGCAAGAGTATGTGTTTTCGTAAATAAAACGACAGTTTGACTTACTTTTTATAGATGCGTTTGTGTAATTCGGAGCATCTTGAAGCATTGATAGAAAATACTCGCATGAAAAAGTCGAATAGATCTACCTTTCCCGCCTTTAAAGTGGAGCCGGCGGCGTAGCGAGTACAGGTGAACGTCGTTTTATGCCGGGGTTCCGTTCCGAGAGACACCGGCGTAGAAAAAATCGGCGTAAAGTAAACACAAACATAATGGAAGATATTAGGTTAGGTTCCGTATCAAAATTCTAAGAACAATCTAAGATATTTATTAAATATATTTTCCATATATATTTCAAATAAATTTCAAATATGTTTAATAAATACAGTTTAAATTCGTTTACAAAATAAATAATAATCTCGTAATATAAATAATGATTCTTTTGTTATAAATACACTAACTCACCAGCTCGTAGATACTAAATTAAATTCTTGCACTTTTAAAAAAAAAATATTCAATCTTAGCATAAACTATAAATATTTTATTATTATTTTAATTTTAATAATAATACAATATTTTTTTTTCTTAAAAAAAACGAAAACTAACTCGTAAATAATTTCACACACATAATAGGCTGCTCGCGTACACGGTAATAGAATAAAACAAGGTGTAAAAGTGTGTCGGCTATTGGACTCGCGGCGCCTACTATTGTCTGGTGTCGGCCGAACCGGGGAATCCCACGCCGGCACCAACCGGCGTAGTTGTAAATCGGCGTAAATCAAACCGGCGCAAAACTACGTTTACCTGTATTTCTATCCTCGCCGATAAGCACCAGTCAGGCGCGCGGGTAGAGCTACTTCCCCTGAAATCCTCTACAAGCATTTGGATAAATTCAAAATATTGCTGCTTTAAATATGAATATTTTTATTGCATTCGCTTACGTTTTTCAAATAAGCTTTCCATACTTCCATTTTCCGTAATTAAATAATTTATTCGTTTAAGTTATCTGACTACATCTAACTTCAAACAAAATTCATTCAATGTTATGTGACGGTGAACGTCATATCACATTAAAGTAAATGCATTAAAAAATAAAATGGAGCGCTGAGATTTCAAATCGAGTTATTTTGATTTTCTAATTATTTTCCTGTCTTTCTTGAAATCTATCTGAATTCATAATTCACCTTGCTGTAATAAAAGGCGGTAATATCTAAAGCGATTTTTATAAAATACTATGTTCTAACCAACAAAATGAAATTAAAAGCGTCTGCGTTCCTTTTTAAGGCTGACTCAAGTGAGATAACGGAGAATGTCAATCAAATTTTAGACGCTCGAGTGGTCGGCTATTATAAGGAAAAACATTGTTCTCATTTTTTTAGATTGATTTGTGAATGCACAAATTAATAGAAGAAATATTATTAAAATTACATAACTATGTCCAGTTCTCTCCATTAGTGCGGTTTAATCTAAATGCCAACAAATTCAACAATCTTTTCGATATGAAAATAAGAGAATAATCAAGTACAACAGTATTCAGCAAAAATGATGTTACTTGATAGAATTGATTTATTTTAATTTTTAATTTAAACCAATCAACATTAATGTTTTATTTGATAATTACATAGATTAACAGTACATAATAATAGTATAACAAAATAATGATTTAAAAAAAACACATATACATTGTGCGTGGGTATATTAATTTTATCAGTTTAACGCTACAAAACGATTTTATGAACAAAACGATTTTATGCATAAAACTGCATGTTCATGTACACAGACATACCCATAACCAAGATACATGTGTATACACACACACATACTTACACACACATATATACCCATGCGCATTTACAAAAAAAAACACAGTATAAATATTTTAATATTTGAAGACATAACTTTACACGGGGAAGCTATATTAAAAGCACTGATATCTCCTTACTATGTAATGAAAAACGACATCTTAAGATTGCCTGGTGGAGACGAAAAACAGTCGACATAAGCACTTCAAAGGTTGCTCCTTATTGCATTAAAAATGACCCAAAGGTTAGTTCTGCGCCTTGCAATTAATATCAGTGTAAAAATTATGCCAGAAATGAATATTCAGATAACATGTTTTGGACCGTATAAAATGGTAATTTGGAGACTGACCCTACTCCAGAAATACATTCACATGCAAAACAGCGTATTTGTAAACCGAAAACAAGTTGAACAAAGGTGTATTACTTATATATGTATATAAATGTACTCGTATATATATACTCGCGTACTTACTTCGTATGGTCATCTTTTTATTGTGTTATACTTGCGTACTTTCGACTGATATATCAAATATTCAAAATAATCTTAATCTGAGCTATAATAATGGGACAATATCAAAATTGACGTTTTCGAGTTACATGTGCATAAACGTTTCGGAATATTATGCGATTCCTATTTGCACAATTAATTACGTAATTCTTAAAAATATTTTTCGCAAAAATGTCAATGTTCATTTAAGTAATCAATATTGAAATTAAATGTGTATTTATATATTTTTTTAAATTGGATTGCGGTCCCGTAGCTCGCAGACTCACGGATCAGAGGTTCGATATTCATTTTGTAATATTGAGTTATTTATTTAGTTCTTATATGTTGATCGTATTTATGAATATATTGTTTACAACTATTTTATTGCCCTTGTTTGTCTTTGCTATATAGTTTTATGTTCTTTTTGTTCAGTTTCTTGTACATATGTTTTTTTATATTACTGTCGTACGCGTATAGTAAATAAAATAAAATAAAATTTACAACTCGTTTTAAATGGCTCCCACCATTGAAATATTTAGGTAAATCATGAATGTAATCATTTGAAAAAAAAAATTCACAATATTATCATTATTTTTTTATTGTTTTTTTTTCTCATCACTACAGACAGGAAGCCCAATAACATTGGTGAATTTCAGCACAGAAATCTCCCCCTCCATGCCCAGATCCGTACAGTATCGGTCTATTAGGCAAGGAGCGAGCTCTTTAGCATCTTCAGGTTTAAAAAGTGGTCCCTCGAGGATGAGGCTCCTTTTAAGATGTAAAGCATACAGTTTCGACATGTTCATTCTAGCAAGGTGTTTGTTAAATCTGCAGTGCCCTGTAAGGGCTCTAGTGATAACCCTCACTTAATTGTGCCTGAGCTTTATTAGGTCGAAAGCAAACCTTTGCGAGTACCCTTTTATCAGTTTTTTCGCATGTTGCTGACCGGGTACTTTTTACCAGAGCATTACGCTCTGTTTCCTGGTCCAGACCTAACTCATTACGAGGAGCGCATTTAGGTAACCCACCGTAGGGCTCAAGGCCTATTGAGGCTGTATCAGCTCTTAGTCTTGCCAATTCATCCGCTGCCTCGTTATCGTTGATGTTTGAGTGTCCAAGTACCCAAATTAACGCCACACTGTTACACTTAACAACATAATTTAGCACTCCTAGGCACTTCCAGGTTAATTTAGAATCGATCTCGACAGAGTACAGTGCTTTAAGAACAGCCGTTTTGTCCTAGCACGCAGGCATAGATGGCAAAAAGTTTATTTTATTCTTTTGACTGCAATAAACATGGTTTTTCAAGGCCAGGCTATTAATTTTCAGAGGAACACCCCTCATAGTAAGCTTTCAAAATAAATCCAATTAATTTTTTTCCAAAAAGTCATTTGAAAAAAAAATATATAACTCAAAATGGAGTGAATCTTTAATTTCTCGGACTAGCGTCCCTTCCGCAAACCCCTTCCCCTCCCCAACAAAAAATGCGATAAAAACGTATTTGACCAACGAAACAATACGCACCCGACGCGGACAAGGGAAGCGGCTGGGTAGGAGAGGGGTAGAGGTTTGTGGAGGGACTGCTTGTCCGAGAAATTAAGGATTTAATACATTTTGAGTTTACATTTTTTCCATTTTTTCATGACTTTTTGGAAAAAGTTTATTAGGATTTTTATTACTAACACGTAAACAAGGTTTTTCACTTTCATCTTCTTTTCCTTAACTTATTTTTATTTTCTAGTTTCGTACTAATTTTTGCTATCAGTTAAATCATTAAATTTTGGATGATTCCTAGTATTATGTATACAATTATTATTTTTTTAATTTTTTCACGTTATATTTTGTAAAATACATTTCTTACTCCATATTTATGTATGTAAAACAAGTATACGACTATAGGGCGTTTAAATTAATAAATAAATTTCCTACTCTAAAATGTTACCCATCTCTGTTGTAATGTGTTAATCTTAATAACTCCCTAAGGGGTGAAATCCAGTATTGGTCCACAAACATTTGGACAACTCAACATACCGTTAACTTCAGAAACGTTGATGAAAAAATACGTTTCAGACTACAATCAAATTGAAAAATATGGGGGTAATACCAGTAAAATCATGATACGAAAAATTAAATTGTTTTTCTCGTTCCCGGCTTTACAAAGCTCACAATAATAAAATAAACAATGCGTAATTGTGAGAAAACAAAATTCGTATTTATTTCTTCAATTAATCAAAGTTATTTACGATTCTTATGCCAAGTTTAATATGGCTAAATTTGTTTTCACCTCAATAAAAATGCGTTACACGTCTTAGCCTACGTGACCATCTCAATTTTGAGACCTTAGATCAAATGAAATTATACAACATACCCCTATTTTTTTCGTCAAAAGTCTGCAAAACATTTATTTAATCAAGATAATTCGCCCCGAACAAATTCATTGTCAAAATAAAGGTTTTTGTTTTCTTGATCGATTAGTAATCTTATAGTTTTAGTCCGCCTTGTGGTCAAATTTTGTTTTACTTAGTATGTTTACATAACAAATATTTTAAGGCAAAACGTATAAACGATTTTTTTTAATGTTAAGTCATTATAAACAGCATTCGTTTTAAAATTACAGGCAGACTTTCAGATGATGCGACATAGAACGACAAAGGCGAAGTATTTGTGTAGTGTCTAATGTGATAGCTAAAAGATTCTTTCACCGCAGTCACAAAGTAAAAGAATTCTGTTCAACATTTTCTGCACAACTGTATACATGCGAATTATGGACAAATTACAGACGAAGTGCCATACAACGCCTTTGAGTGCGGTACAACGACGTGATGTTTTGTATTGTATTTAAGTATTATCGATATTCCAGAGCACCCAACATGTTGGCAGAAGGAAGAGCTCATGGTTTTGCTGGACTGATAAGGCATCGGGTAGCTGGCAGGGGCGAACCGTGTATAGAAGCGATTATGCGCAGCTTATCATTATATTTGACTAACCATAATAATGTTTTATTGTAACTTTATTTACAGAAAAATAAATAAATAATTAATATTTATTTAAAATCATTTGCACCGTTTGTATTATTATCCTAATATAAATGTAAATTTTAATAAAGCGCGCACAGCGCCTGCGGTGAGCCAAAAAACTAGGCGGTTATTCCAGTTTATTTTTTCATACAAATAAGTATACTATATTTTGAATGAATTAACCCCAGTGCGGGTTTTTTTTCCTAGATTAAACTTGCAGATTACAAAAATTATTTGAAGATTCTTGATTTAGAAAATAGTATTTCAAACCTTGTTTCATAAGGACTATTTTTCTTTGAGATGGTTCTTTTGACATAAGACCATAATTACTTTCATGCGTCATACTGCAAGACATATGGCGCTCCACGCGGCCGTTTTTAGCACTATTAATTAAGGCGATCCATCCAGCGCGGAGCAAAAAAAGGCAGTTTTCAAACTAAAATTTAGAGTCTAATAATAAGTATAACAATTTTTTTTTAAAACCACATAAAATATTGAACATTTATCTAGTAAACTGATGAAGTAAAAATGTTTTTTTTAAATTTTATTTGACTAAAAAATTGCAAGGAAAAGTGCACTTTTCGTTTTTTTCAACATTTTCAACACAAATTATCTATATTTAGATAATACATTGTAATATTTTTTATTATAGTTATTGAAAGATCTATTATTTATCTAAGCCGATGATGAGTTAGTTTTTTGAAAAAATGCATATAATTTTCGTAAAATACAATTCTTTCAGAGTCCATTTTGGGTTAAATTGTTGAAACTAAATGGCTCTTTCTTATGTATATTACTTTTAAAATTGTTTTTTTTTTTTACATTTCTCTATACAACACACATTTTTCTAGTTACATATATTTTTTATTTTTCAAAAAATGCTAAAATATAAATGTAATTAATATTATAAAATCATGTATTTTCATTGAGAATCAATCATATATAAAACGTACAGTTTGGTATCAGTTCTCTCGGGCGTTCACCGAGTACGGACGTGTTTTCTGTGTCGGATTTTTCGGGACGTTTCTTCTGTGATTTTTTAAAGTTTTTGAATTAAAAATGGGTTCCAAAACAATTAAAGCTAAAGGTTTTACAAGAAAACATAAATGTCGTAACAAGACCAAGAGATTTGACAAGATAAATGAAGAAAGAAATAGGTAAGAATTTTTTTTATATTTTCGCATGTATAACTACAGTGTGTTTCGGAATCGAGTATTCTTTAGCATATTATATATGAGGCGCAGAGCTTCATAGAAACTGAAACGACATTACCAACTGATTTATTTGTTTTCCGAGGCCTTGAATTATCCAATAAATATTTATTTATTTAACGTTTTGTACATAATGTTATTTGTACATTGGCGGGCTTATTGCCAAATGGCATTTTTTCCAACCAACCAATAAAATAATAGTTTTATTTTTTTTATTCAAGTTACAGAACATATAAACATAGAAATAAACGTATTTGTTTATAAATTACCTTAGATCAAAACTATTACTCAATGGGAAAAATGAAAAAAAGAGGGAAGGAGGAGAGATTAAGGAGTAGAAAAGAGATTTTTCTTCAGACGAGATTTAAACAGAGATAATGTAGCAACATCTTTGATGGATACTTGATGTTATGTTGATTGTTAGTGCATTTAAAAAAATAAAATATATACCTCTACCCACCTAAACAATAAACGTGTTTCAGGAAAAGGGAATTGGCTGCCCAAAGATCTTCTACAGACAAGCATATTGTTTCCAGTAGTTTAAATGAAGCTGATGATGGAGAAAATTACAATTGCGATACTCTTCATTCAACCGTATGTATTGTCATAAATTACCTAATATAATTAATTATAAACAACTAACTAGTAAATAGTCATTACGGCATTTCTATAAAGGGGTAGGCAGAGAAGGTAGAACGCCACACCAATCTATCCTGGCATCATATATCTTCACGAGAATAATTCATATGTCCACTTTCAAGCACTTGTCGTACTTATAAATTTAGGCATACTCGCATCATATTTATGCTATGCTCAATAACTAACTAAATAACTAAACATCACGCCATTTCTCCAAAGGGGTAGGCAGAGAGAAAAGAACGCTATACCTCTCTGTCCTGGCACACGTGGCATGCTTCTTTCACATTCATGCATCTTCTCATGCGCGCACCCCGATTACTCCGACATGGGACAAATATTTATTGTACTTGATCATACCAGGTCTTTCTCGACCTTCGTCGACTTCTACATCCATCATTTATTCGTTCCGCATGAGCGAACCATCATAAAAGACTTTTTTTTATTTTGTTCTACAAAGCTTATCTCAGCTTTGCATTCTGGATATAGTGCTGGTTTTAGTTTTTTTTAGTAATAATATTACCAAACAATGAAATAAATCATTTAATTTATTTACCTACTGAGTTAATTATCACTAGCTTATTAAAAATAAAATTCACCGAAACATTTATGCACACTCCATGATAAGCACTGTTGATTCTTGGAACTACATATTTATTTGAGTCAAACTCGGATTTTTTGGTGATTGAAAATACATATTAAAACCACAGCTAATTGCGTTCCTCATTAAGGGTTCTTTTCTTAGAAAACTCAATTACGTTAATAAAATTTGAACATAATAATATAATGTTTCCTATTTTATTGTCTTGTGCACTGTTGGATATTGCAAATACCATATATATTTTTTTATTTTTTCAACAGGTATCTGAAACAATACTTGAAGAAGATGTTGGATATTGTTTGGACGTAAAAAAAAAAGAAGACGACAATACTCATTTTAGTATTAGTGGACGAAGAATAATTGATTTAGGGTTTTTTTTTGAACAATTACAAGAAATCGTGCTTTACAGTGCTCCATTATAAATTTAAAGTTTAGATCTGAAGTTCGGAAAGGTTTTTATAGCACATTTGTTGTGAAATGTGCAATAGAATATTTTCGATACATTCAGATCGTAATGAATCAAATAAAATTGAAATAAATCACGCGATAGTTTCTGGAATTATGAGCATAGGTATGATATTTGCGATATGGACTGGCTCTGACCGCCCTCTACATATCACATACATCCAAAAAGATGAAGATTTTTGGAAAAATAAAATGTTAGAACCATTGAAATTGTTTTATCTAAATTGCCTTTTGCCAGAATTAGTCGATCCGAGGTATCATCGAAACATGCCGATTAGGGATCCTGTGCATATATTAGAGGCAATAGCGAAAAAATGTGCAGACAATCAGAAACGTCAGAGCAAATGATTTTTTTAAAAATAATTCATTAACTCAAGACTAGTGTTTGATTTTTAATTTATTATGGATCTATCCGGATCTATATGCATAATTATTTTTTTGTTTGTGTAATACACATGTACTGTGAAATGTACCTAGTTCATGTAAAATTATTATTTGGGATAATTATTACGTTTCTCTATAAAAATTTTTGCTACCATGTATTTGTTATCTGTAATGATCCAAGAAAAGTGTATTTATCAAAGAGTTCGACCCCATTAGTTAAAATGTCCAAGTTTAGATTCTTTTGTCCGCCTTTTTTAAATATTTTGTCTGCCCCGTAACATAGTGGTAGCGCATTTGGCTACCGTGCATGAGGTCGAGTGTTCATGTAATAAAATGATCAAGATACACTGCATTTGGTGTACCTTGTTGTACTTTGGGTGCGGAAAGGGGAAAGTAGTAGTATAAAGTAGTTTATAATCTTAACCTGTGTATTTTTTCTGTTTTTATTTGTCTAGCAAATTTCGGTGTTTTGACTTCAATAAATGTTTTTTTTTAAAGACATAACAAGTATATTATATTTTACTTTTATTATGTTGTTTGTGAATAAAGTGTAGCTTTAACAAAAAATATGTTAAGTATTAGATAGAATATGTGTGCTTTTATTAATAATTAAATGGTATTTTTTACTTTCTTTTTTATCAACAATAATATATTTGTTAATGTAATTGGATATGTATCTGGATAAATAATAAAATATTTTTTGATGATAAAATATTGTTTTTTTTTGTATACTTTTTATGCATTAAATCGTATCCACCACATTGATATATTAAGACTAAGGAATAAATAATATTCCAAAAAAGATGTAAAAAAAATAGTTTATACGAAAATTAATGATAGGTGAGTACAAATTTATAATCCAAATATAATAAATAAATTGAGCCGTGAGTCCGTACTGTAACGTAACACATATTATTTATCTTGCAAAAGTAATTATAGTTTTCAATTTGGAATAATATTGGAACTCAAATTCAAATTCATGACCATGCAGGTAAAAAAAATCTCATTTTTGCGGGTACTTAGCGGGCATACTGTATTTAACTTTACCCAAGCTTGACTCACCCGCGCGCACGGACAAATATATTGCTGTCTCTTTTTAAAACTCACTACCGTCTTAAAACGAAAATGAAATTGTGTTTGGCTGGATGAACCGCCTTAATAGAAAAATTCGGCCAGTTGACATTTTAATTGAATACCTAATATCGACTGAATTCATAGTGGTATTTTTTATTTATTTTTTGATTAATTATATATTTAAGTAATGGAAAACATATGTATATAATATAATATTTCACGAAGTTACATCGTTTGAGTTGATTTAATGGATGAGAGTTGTTGTATCACACAGAACCACTGAAAAATATCAATGTATACTATGTATTACTTACATTATATCATGTACCTCCTATGTTTATACAAATATATGATATTTCTTTATAGCTTACCTGTAAATAAAATCACCATTCGCCACTGGTAGTTGGAGCCAGAGAGCGTCTGATGTCGTCAAATAATCCATTTATTGCTGACGTAACCAAACACTACACCTTAAAATTCAATATATGTAAACTTCGTAAAGATTTGAAATTTTATATTTTTAGTCCGATAATTGAAATAGTAAAATATGCAAAAATTATAAAGAAACGACCCTTTGTACTTTGTGTGGGATTACAATATTTTATGTGAATTCCATTATAATTAATTAATAATAAATGAGGTTTGTAATACAATGTTTATTTATAAATACATATAACCCTAACATGGTTATGAGACTCATAAGGGGTTCCGGTTCTATTTCACACACACAACTGTATTATTCATCCGCTTGGACAAACCATCAAAATCATGCAATATGTGTTACCAAGTAGGTGGGATAATTCGGTAGCTTCTCATATTACATATTTTTTGCAATAACTTACATGAATAAAGGTTTCAGTTCTTTTACATCACAAAATTAAACATTGGTAAAAATGAATACGTGTGTTAAAATATAGACAGAATTGTACATGTTAAATAGCGAATCACTGTATTTTCATATTTTACTCTCAAAAATATATCATCTCCCTTAAATATTTTGACGTAAGAATGTTCAAAAGTAATAAAAGCATCAATATTCATTAAGTTGAAAGGTAATCAAGGAATCAACGTTAATCATTATGAAATTAATTAGAGGATTTCCTTTTTTATTATATTTTTTTGGATACAACCACTTTTCTAAATAATAGTTAAATAAATAATATGAAACCTTTTTGACTTTTGACTCCTGCAAAATAAGTAATTAAATAATTTTGAATGACAAATATATATCTGAACTAGGTTAACTAACCTTAGTCTGGAACGATTTTTTATATGAAATTCAATAAAACCTTAAAATTAAATCTTATTCCTTTAGAAATTATGTAATATCGTTATGATCGTAGAACAAAGACGCAAGTGATTTTCTTTAACTTCTCGAATTATGACACTATGTCATAATTTGACACGTTTGTAGGATTAAATGATGCTTGAAAGCTCCTACCCAGTTAGAGGTGACAGAAGTAAATTATGATTTGCTCTGATGCGGTCTTTATTACATGTATAATATCTTATATCTTCTCCCATTTCTTAAAAAAATCAACATGAAAACATTTATACGTATTACATTTTATTTACTAACTTTGAACAATTTTTAGAAATCTGTTATTGGTTCTGAGTTTATACAACACATCTGTTGTTTATCCAAATAGTAAAAAAAAACAAATCAGTGAATCGAGTAACATAAAACGAAACTGAGTCACTGAGCACTGAACTGGACCACATGTTGGAACTCACTAAGACTGTCTGAACTACATGTTCAGTTCATACTGCATTGTATGAACTGAGTAATTGAACTAAATGTTATAGCAGATTGACTGTGTTTTCTAACTGTGTAACTAAAGGTTAAACTCAAACTACTTATTTATTGTTTAGTGTTCATTTAACTTCCTTATGAGATTTTAAGGTCGTGTACTTATTCCGTGTTTCTCAGCGATTTTTTATCCGCTCGTATCAGCAGTTTGTTAATAGTCAACTGAATATTTTGATAATTAAATGTTCACTTACAGAAAATCTGTGATTCTGTTTCTGTACTGTTCTAAATATGATAGTTAGTCAACACTAATAATTGATTTCCGGGTGACACCTACAAGTTCAAAAGTAAATCCTTTGATGCTAGGGTTAGTTATATATAATATATTTAACCTGGAGTATAAAGCCTTTATAAAACCTTTTCAAGATCAGATATAAAAAAAGTCGCATTTTTATCAAATCCATCGTTGTTCTACGATCACGATGATTATCGTTATGGTTAACACATTATGATATCTATTTTTTATGTTATTTTATTTGATTTATTGTGGTTCACAAATAATAAACAATACATACGACATTGGTATAATAATCACATGTTTTTTTAAGTTTGTGTAAAACTTTTAAATTTTGTATCTTGAAGTTTATAAATGAATCTCAATCTGACAGATTTGGAAAGACGACTATGTATTTTAATAAATATATACGAAAATTTACTGTTCATCATTATGAGAATTAATTATCACGTTGATTCTTACGTTCTTCATGTGAAAGATCAAGCCTAATTATCAACGGCTTAAGAAAAGAAAAGGATCTACTCATCTACTCACGATTTTGAGATTACATCAGCTTATCATGTAATCTGGATAACAATATTTTGAAGGTTTACATACTGGAGTGTTTCAAACAAATTTATGGACTTAAGGTGGATAAATTTTAAAGGTATTTTTTTTCTTTTCTAGTAAATATGGATTATATTTAAATTTATTTTAGGTGTCCTCCTATTTGAGTTTTATTAAAAGAATAAAGCCGCTGAAGCTGCTCGCAATACTTGCGCAGTGTCTGGTGAAGATATTATTATTTATTGACTAATTTGTTGTAAAATAATGAAGGAGAATTAGTTTTTTTTTGGTTGTGTTTTCTTGTTCCCTTTTTTTAATTTTTTATTAAAAAATCACACAATTTTTTTGTACTCCCAGGAGTTACAACAAACTCATTATAGGATATTCATTTGGAAAAAAAGCGGATACAACTTGTGTTAACCCTAATTAATTGCTAAATATTGAATTCTCCTTCATTATATTACAACAAATTAGTCAACAATTCATAGCATCTTCACCGTAAACGGTGCAAATATCGTGAGCAGCTGTGTAAGCTTTATTATCTCGATTAAACGCGTATTAAGGGAAGTGTCTAAAATGCCTACTTTCGTCTACTTGGCGTTTCATTTTGAAGGCATGTAATCAAATAAAATAATACACGTAACGCAAAAGGAAAAATAATATCTTGTAGAGAAGTAAATTTTCTTTCGTGTGACACATTTATATTTTTTTCAAGAGCTGTGGTAGGGGTTTGAAGAAAAGATGCTAGTTCCAAAAATAAAAGATTTAATATATTTTTTTTTTTTTAATTTTCAATGAAAAAAAAAACACTTTTGGGAAAAAAAATGATAAGGTTTTTTTTTGTATTCCCTATCAGGAATGTTTCCTTAAAGTTTTGTGGTCTGTCCTTGAAACACCGTGTATAAAAGCACGACTCGTATTTCTACGGTAACAATTCGTTCGAAATAAAACCGCGTTGAAGCAATATATCACTTGTTATGATTATTAACCGTTGTTGTATTAAACGGGATTATGAAAAATATGATTGATAATACGAAAAGCGAAAAATTCTTTCCAGACATCCTATTTTCTTTATGTGTGTGTTTTTGCGTATCAGCGGTATACCGCGGGGGATGATTGCTAAGCTGGAAATGTTTTCCTTGTCTGAGACGCCTCAGTTCTAGAGTGACATGATCCGAACCACTCATGTCACATTCCATCAAGAACGTCACAACGGATCACGCGCTTTTCGCAACATTTTCAGAAATCAGAGAGGATGAATTTCCGCCATATTTTTTTTTCTAGCGGTTTTTGGTCCGTTTTTCTCGTGAGTTAAGGGCGTATGTCGCGCGCAGGCGCATTTTCCCGCCCTTCGGTTCGGGGAGCTAGCGCCACGGACGTCAGAATCGCGAAATAAATATTCCCATTTCGCTCCGTAATCAGTTGTTCGCCGACCGAGTTGGCGGGCGTTCGTGTTCTCTGCCCGCTCTGCGACCGACTTGATATTACGTCATTGATACGCGATCTATGTTCGGATGTTGCGAAGCTACTATCACTTCTTCGCAATTTTTCCCGCGCCGATTCACCGTGACTAGTGATTCACGCGTAGTTCTCTGAACGATTCACTTCCGACACATTGTTACAAATTATTAAGTGTGTTAATAGTGATCACGTGTTCCAAAATCTACAAAAACATATGGTTTTTAGTATTGTTTGTTTATTTTTCCAATTGTGACTATGGAAATCTGACTAAGATTGTTGTCAATTTAGTGCAAAAAAATATTTGACTGTCATGTTGCCGTGAAAAAGTGAGTTTTAATATTGTTCCTTCTTTATATTTACAAAACTTATTGAGCATTCGTAAATAAATGCTAATTTATACGGTATTATTCATAACCTTTGAAAAAATGGTGTGATTTTAAGTTACCCACTTCTTTTAAGCCATTTCTCTTTTATTTGCTGTATACTTAGCGTTATTTATGTAAAATTTATTCTGTGTTTATAATTAGCGGAAGTTCTCGGCTAAGACGTACATAGAAAATGCCAGAGAATCCAAGGAGAAGTATTATTATGCTAACTCACGTGTAGAATATTAAAACAGACATCTATGTCCTATATTATTTGGGCATCTGGCAAAAAACACGTGCTGTAAGCTTACGAATCTAATTTAGTTAATTTGAAAATAAAACGCGCACATTCCGCGCCAGAAAATCGGGTATTAAGAATACAATTTCAGAAAACAGAAATATCATTATTCGTTACCTTTTTCATTATTCTTACGTTTCAATCTCATAGTTCAATGAATGACTGTTTTGCTGATGATCGTAAAACAGTAAAATAATAACAGCAATATTTTATTATTACATCTTGTCTATTTTTCAAATTGAAAACGAAAAATATCTACCGATTATAAATTGACAAGCATTAAGATCGTATGAAAAGGTATAAATAAATGTATTGAAACCACTGTACCATGAAGCTATTTATTATCAAAGTCCAACAATGAAAATTGTGTAATTTTTCGTGTTAATGTGACACGCTCATATAAAACCAACGAACTGATTTTTATTGTATGTTGTAGAAATCATTTCACCTTTTATATTTTTTGATCGTTTTTCTAAAATTGAAGTTTTAGATTAATAAGACTTGTAAAAATACACTAATTGATTTCGTGGGATTAACGCTTGTAAATTGTGCTATTTTAAGGTATGTTTTAAAATTCGTATTTTTTTAGATATACGTTTTGTGATGCTAATAAATATCTAATTCTTTTCTGTAAATTACTAAGTGTATTTTCCACATTTTATAAAAACATAATCTAGGTACTTAAATTTATTATAAGTGGAAATAATGTACATACATACTACATACGTACGTTCTAGAGTTTTATTTATTTATTGTTGTCAATTCAAGATTTATTCCTGATTTACTGTTTTTGAGACCGAATCGCGACCGTGTAAAATAAGTATATATATTTTTTTGTTAGGTAGCTTTAGTTTTTTTAATGAATTTCGTTGATAAAAGGAAAATCACTCAGTTATTGCAAGTGTATTTATTTGAAAACGTGATTTTTTAATGGCTCATCTTAAATTAACAACGTTATTAAATAATTGTGGAAAAATGTATCTTGCGAAGTACCTACTAAAAATAACGCTGTGATGATATAATTAGGTTTATTGTCACACTAAATATAAAATAAAATGTTGATAATAACAATATTATTTTGTAATGCAAAAAATAAATTATTGTAAGTGTGTATTTGCACTTCTAGCTTATTTCTTACCAACAAATAAATGCCAGTATTTTTACGATATAACATTGATAATTACCTGTTTTCAAATCAATGCGTTTTTGCATCACAAAGTGCAAGGGAATTTTATCAACATTTTTTTTGAAAATTAAGAATACTTTTAAGTTGAAATTAACATTCAGCAATATTATAAAACAGAAATTGATATTACTATCCGTTTTCGTTTTTTTTTTTATAAATGCCAACAACTTAACTTACTGTGAATATTATTTTATAAATAGTAATTATTTTTATTTAAGTATTTGTCATTATATTGTGTACCTACATGTTTAAATTTTTATACTGTATTTATTTATTTATTTTGTTCATTAACGCCCAAAAGGCATTTACAAAAAATAAAAATGAAATACACGCTAACATACTAAATAATAAACAGAATTTACAGAAAAAAATAGTGAAATTAGTTAAAAAGGATATGATAAAAAGTTTTACAAAGTAAAAAAAAAAACAATGATAACAAAGGTATGCAAGAAAAAACAGTAAGCATATAAACAAAGAATGCAAAGATATAAGCTTATGAAATGAATTCTGTAAATCAATTGATATAAGTTGCATTTCTTTTAATTTTAAAAAGCATTTTTTTGTACATCTTATACGACATTTACTCTCTTTTACTACTAACATTAGACTGTTTATTTATATTTTTTCCTTTTGTATTTCTAAATACTTTTTTTTTCTTTTATTTCTTTACACTTTATTTCTTAAATTGAATGTTTTTATGTCGTTAAGTTTTGCATAATTTATATGAAAAAGCCGTACGAGAGTTAAAATAAAAAAAATAATTGGTGATTGTGAGGTGAAATGAATATACACCTGCTTCACGCGCGAGGGTTCCGGGTTCGATCCCCGAGATCATAATAATAATTACATGTTATTCTAGACGATATGTGCCATTATTTACCTCTGTATTTGTGATATGGTGTAAAAATGTTAACTTACTAGTAGGTTGTAATTTTAAGACAATTATTTTATTTATTTATTTATTTACAGTCCCATGAATTTTTAACAAAATAACAATAAAACCAATGAAAAAAACTACATAAAAAACAGCATTATATTAAAAAAGAACAAAAACATTGAAAAAAGTTTACAAAAATGAACAGTATTTATATGAAAAAAGAAACATTACATCTATAACAAATATAAATATTTACCTATATAAAAGAAAAGAAAACAGCTGTTTTTAAAAAAAGTTGTGGAGAAGAAAAAAAATGGCTTTAAAAGGAAAGTTAAAAAGTTTACACCACAGTATTTATAAATCTTCTTCTTGAGGTGCCTTGTCAGATCCTCCGACGTTGGCGATCACTACAGCGAAAGCATCTCGGTCCTGCGCTACTCCGCAGCCAGGACAACTGCTTATTGTATGTATTCGCCATAGTGATTCCTGGGAAAAGATGACCAGAGTGGTTTCCCGTTGCCTTCTCTGGTGATTAATTAAAAAAAAAATTAAAAAACACAAGAGTAAAGATTTAAAACAAAAGTTAAGAATTTATCATTTTTTGAATTTTCAATTATGAATTCTTTTTCAAAACACAGGACTTGGATCATTAGCGGTGTGGTATAAAATAAATCTAAATCATCACTTTATTATATATATATATATATTGATTTGCAAGTTGCTAGTCACTGCATGCGAATAATTGGTGAATTCAATGAATAATTAGTTTCATGATGATGACTGCATTTTATTTTTATTTTATTTTTTGTTTGGTGTATTTATGCCCCGCAGCCATTTTTAAATTAGGCAAATAAGGGTTTTGCGTAACATAATGACATGCACGAGGAAAAAAAAAAATATATATGTATAATAAGTCAATTCAAGCAATAAAATAAAAAACGCATAAAAACAATCAACCAGGAATTTATAATTAGGATTTACTATAAATGTTACGATTCAAGATAATATTTCAGAAAAATTACACGAATCGTGATGGAACGAAAATATGCTCAAATCGTTGTTTTTAAATCTTTGCATGAAGTAAGATAATTGCAAAAATAGTAAAAACTGTCGCAATTGTTAGCTTACCCGAGTATTCTGGATAAAAAATCGTACTAAGAAAGTTCAGTGTAACGTTAAATCAGGTATAAAAAATGTTTTCTTACACGCAGTAAAAATGAAAGCATTTAAATGTACTGATAAGTTTCGTTTTTTTTTGGCCTCGTAGTGTAATGGTCAGCGCATTTGCCTACCATGCAAGAGGTCTCGGGTTCGATTCCCGATAAGGTTGACTTGAAATATTTATTTATACGGGTGTTTTTACACTAGAATATTTCATAGTAACTGGACTGGTACCTGAAGAGTAAGACTGATCATCGTACTTTCATGTAACGAAAATGATCAAGATAAGCTGCGATTGGTGTACCAATGCAGTACCCTATGCACCATTAGGAGTGGAAAAAGAATAATGATGTATGGAAATATGTTTTTTTAATTTCTCTGAACAAGGAATACAATTTTTATTTACTAGCAAACTTTCTAATCTATATTTCATTTGATATTTGCTTTTTTTTGCCTTTCCACACCTTATGGTGCTCTATGCACCATAAGTTTCGGTAAGGGAATGATGATGACAAGTTTCTCAAAAAAGTATGAAAAATTGTTAAAACTGATTATTGTTAAACTTAAAATAAAATCGTCGGCCTCGTGGTGTAAAGGTCAGCGCCTTTGCCTACCGTGCAAAAGATTTCGAGTTCAATTTTCGACATGGTTGAATTGAAATATTTATTTAAAAAGGTGTTTTAACACTAGAACAACGCAGGACTTTGGTTCCATGGAGTTGGGAATTGTAAAGCAATAAATGTTTAAATGAATATATTGTAAATAAATAAAAAAAATAGTCCCTTGATTGAAATAGTCCCTGAAGCGTAAGACTGATCATCTTACCTTCGTGTAATGAAAATGATCGAAATACGCTGCAATTGATATACCAATGTAGTGCCCTATGCACCATTCGGTGCGGAAAGAGAATGACGATGATGATGATTATAAAACGTTGTTATTAGTGTTACACGGTTCAATTATTTTTACATGAACACTACTATAGTTTCGGGAGAGCACTCCTCCCATCACCGGGTGATATAAAACGGGTGATATTGTAAAAGAATTAAACCGTTTAGCACTAATCACTAAGCTTTATTTTTATAATGATTTATAATGATGTGCTACGAAATAAATGCCGATTCAATTGATAATATAAAAATGAAGCACTTTGAACTATGTCACAAGTGCTTCCAAATCAACCAACAATAGAGCGTTGCGATAGATTTCCGGATTTCGGGAAGCCAATTCAAGAATCAGCTGAGCTCAGTGACGAGAACTTGTGAAGTCGCGGGTTGGGTAATTTTTAAATTACACAACTATAAAAAATCACAGGAAAATTAATTTTTTATAAAAAATTAAAAACCACGAAATTATCTTATTAAAAAAAATATTTTCGTTCTTTTTCCTATTTTTGATTGACGGAAATATTTAAATTTAGTGGGCTATTTTCGACCAGTCGTAAATAACTCACTGTTAGAAAATGGGAATCGAGTTGTGATAGAGTGGGTTTCGAACCTCTGAACTGCGATCAGTGAGTTTGGGATACTAGTCACAAGACTAGAACCCGGTTCCTCTGAACCTAAATTAGTTTAACGGCTTTCTAATTAACTACCAGTTAAATTTCTAACATTACTTTTATTTTAATTTTATTTTATTTCATTGGAAAGCCAACAGACATTTATAAGAATCAATTATACCATAAATACATATCATAAAGTCCAATTAGAGGCTTCCACATAGTATTGTTATTGTAAATGTTGTCACAAAAATTATACATACCATAAAATAACTAATCATACAAAACTTATAATATTACTAAAATGTAAATGTAATACATATTATTAAAAATATATCTACTTTTGAATATTGGTCACACAGTTGCACATTATTATATATAATACAACTACAGTTGGCCATACAGTGTTAATTTATTATGTGCCTACATACAGAACTGCACATAACCTGCATAATATAGGCTGCGGATTCAAGGCGCAACATCATAACTAGAATTGTTTTTGGAAATTTCACTTTTAAAGGAAGTTAAAGATATGTTATTAATATCAATACAATTTAATTTCTGATTACACATATGGCAGGTTCTATTTACAAATGAATTTTGAAAAGATTTAGTGGAACATTTAGAAATTTTAAAAAGAGATTGGTTTCTGGTCTGCGTTACTGGGACTCTAAAATTAATAAGTGATAGAATCTTAGGGCAATCTGTCATGTTATTCAAAGTTTTATCCATAAAGACGAATGGTATTGTCTTAAAGTAATAAAATATTTACTAGAGTATTTCATAAGATGATTTGCCTGTAACTCAAGACTCATTTCAAAGTCATGAGTCAGATATACGTTGAATTAAGCTTCCAGCCATTTTAAGCTTTGTTTTGCGTACGTTAGGTAACAGCAAAAATTCAATGTTTTTATTACGTGGTTTAAATAATAAATTTATTTTCATTATCCCTAAAAGGAATACGGAAAAATCATCTGACGTTGGCATAGAGATTAGAAATACATATGTTATGTTAGCAACTCTTAAATGGGGACCGTTTTCACGAAGTGAAATAATAAAAGAAATAACATTTTTTTTGTTGACGGAAATTGATTCTTCTTTATAAGATCTATCGATGGGTGAAATAAAATTTTGGCGAATCGATATATGTGCGAAATTGCAGCACAGCGAGTCGAATTACGTTGAATTATCATTTACTTGTATAATGAGGAAGTTCAGTGGTTTTAAAATTTTGATTTATTTGTCAATACACTATTAAACTAAGTCAATTTAAAAAAAAAACATTTTATGTATCGTATTATCAGCGCTACGATTTTTTAAAGTTTCGTTTTTCTGAAACAACTCCGCGTGTAACGTCAGAGGTTCATTTCCGCTTATTCTCATTCAGTTCTTCCCATTGGTCCAAGAGCGACAAGCAGACCGGAAATCTTCCACAGCTCTCAGATCATAGGTTGAGTCACATGAACCAGTGACGTCATTCAAAGTAGTGCGTTTTTATTGAAATATTTTGTATTATTTTTTCCGTACATTTTCAAGAATTTTCGAGCTACATTTTTTGTATCCAATTTCCCGTAGGGCTGAAATTCCTCATTGTAAAAATATTTCAGCAATAACATATTCATACACAGGTATATATATAGGCATGTATAATTTAACGAAAATCTGTTTATAATGATCCATTTTTTTGTATAATTTCATAAATTTGTAATAAAACACACTTATGGTTAAATGTAATTATGTTTATGATTATGAAAGGCGTTTGTGCCGTGTACACTAATAAAATAAATTAAATAATAATAACGCCAAGCTAAAGTGATAAGTTATATTCCTGAAACAATTTTTTTTTTATGCATTCCTATCACAAAATATGTAGATATATCGTTTTTGTGAAAATTCAGAAAGTTTGGATTTTTAAAATGGATTTATTCATGTATTTATTTACATATATAGGTTTATTATATATTATTTGAGACATACGTCCCAACTCCATGGGAACAAAATTCCTGTGTTAAGATGGAACGAGCGATTAAATGTCACCGACACATGAGTATATCACCACAAATATAGGACCAGAAATATAAAAATAATAAAATGTAAAAAAACACATATACGGCACATTAAAATGGTAAACAGTAAACTCAACATTCGTAAAATCATCATAGAATAGTTTAACTTATTCTATTTAACTGATTATCAGTATATAAATTAGGATACAGACTTTCCATAAAACATTTTTTAAAACATAAGAGTTTAATATATTATAAAACAACTAGTTTCAGGTATTCTGAATTACCCATCATCAGGTGTAAATATAAACTTTTAATCGTGTAAATATAAGTTTATTTTTACACCTCATGATAAGTATTTCAAAATACCCGAAGCTAGTTGTGTTAAATTGTATTAAACTCTTATGTAGTAAAAATTACAAAGTGTTTTATTTTAAATAAACATCATCCTTATTTTTGTAAAAATCTCAGAAGAAAAAAACATTCTCCTGAAAATTTTACTCTTTGTAGATATTTCGCTTGGTGGTTATGGTCCTGATATAGAAAAAAGTAACGTGAAAAGACTCAAAATCGATTTTTAGCAAAAATTACACTTATTTATGCGTTTAGTGCGTATTTAAAAAAACCTTAGAGTTATATTGAGTATAGATTTATTGAATTGGAGAACATCTCAGAAAAAAGAGTACGGTATTGTAGGTATTTACAGGGATTAAGACAGGTCATTGGCTAGTTTAAGAAGATACATTAAACACCGCGTAACATTCACCATTCCGCCTATGTTCGAACATCGATATTTTTTTAATTAACCGTGTGTTGACTGTTGTGAAATCAAATGATTGAAACCTATATTGATGCGTGTGAGATTCATCTGGCTAAATTACTTTACCTGCCCACTAAGTGCAATCTGACTTTAAAAAAAATTAACAGTATGTAAAGTGGCCAACGATTGGTCATATGCCCTGGATATGTCTTGACTTAGATATTTCCTTCTCAATGTTCTCCATCGTAAAATATTAAACGTTGCCACTGTAAACTGAGTGATAAATAAATCTCAATACTAACCTGTCTGGCATACTCTTTTGGTAGTTACTACTTTACAATACATCAGGTTCTCGACGTCTTGGACGTCAGCTGCTGACTGTTTGTCGGGATTTCATGTCAGAACTATGGGACGCGAACTCGACTTGGGAGGATACGCAGGAGTTGGCAGCAGAGTTTCCTGGAGGCTCTTTGTGGCCATCTTATACTCCAACTAAGTGGCGGACATAGAGTGATGATGAAGTAATATTTTGATAGCCCAACAAATTTATGTCAGGATAGACGTGCGTGGCGTTCCGTCTTTTCTGCCTACCTCTACTGGGAAATGTCATGATGGTAGTAGAATACGGTATTGATGAAGATCTTTTCCTTTTCTATGTACATCATTGTAAATGTCCTAGATTTATACAGTAAATTATATTAAAAATCTCTTCGTCCTTCGCGTCCATTGAAAATCAAATAATGTTTTGTCTTTCTCAAAGAATTCAGGCTCATGTATTTGATCCTACGTATCGATTGTATTCCATTCAATTTCTTTTATTTATTGCCAGTTGCCTTCCTCCACTATCCTTTATCGTTCTCTTTCTCCTTGGATCTCCACTGGTCCAGCTTTTCCCATCTTCGCTTATATCAAACCGTTTATCATTTATACGGACCCTGTTTAACATTTTTTTCTCATATGGGCCTTTTGCTCAGTAGGCTATTAAATGTAACAAAAAATATTCCTGTACATCTTGATATACTATGATACATTTTCCAAACTGTTCGCTACTCTCGACAAGAATAATATTTTTATATTAAAACTGTTTCTAAGTCTTTGTGCACTTTGAAGAGTATAAGTCGTTAAAACACTAATTAATACAAAGAACTCAACACGGTATTACAATGTATATATATATATACTTTTCTAAATAATAAAACTAAGTAACTTTGCGTAAAAACACTAAAAATAAAATTTGTATATGCTGACTGGATTCAAGACATTACTATTCCTTTGTGACGGCTAAAAATAAACTATCACGAAATATTTTAAATCTTACTAAATTACAAGTACAGTAAAACTCCAATAATCCGGATTAATGAGCGCTAAACGTTATCACATAAAAACTTACATAAAAGTGTCCATCAAAACGCGCCGGCCGCTAGAGCCCTTTTTTATTTGTTATTATAATATCTTTATTTTTTTTATTTTTGATAACGATCCGGATATTTGGTGATCCGGATGACTGGAGTTCGGATAAATGGAATTTTACTGTAAGTTGATATCTAAAATGTTGTCAGATTATATATTTTGGATATCTAGGTACTAATTATTTGGTACTTGTTATTTGGTGAGAATGAAAATATTTAGTGTTAGTTATTTTTGAACCTTGACAAAGAAAAAATCAAGTTCTGAGACCGGTCAGCATAGAAAAATATTATTTTGAGGATTTTACACAAAATTAACGTGTTATTATATTATTAAACATGGAAAATCACAAAATCAGAGCTACAAATTTTAATTCTTAATTATCAAAATTCTAAGGTTATTATTAATTGAACTCACGTTTGCATAGATTTTATTTATGGTTCGAAAAAATATATTGATAAACTATAGGTGACCACCTCGTGAACTAAGTTTACCTTGATAATTATGCTTAGGTAGCTCCGAAACCGGTTGGTAATCAAATGAGTAAAAGTGATAAAAATCTTTTTTGATTTTTTAAAATTGTGTATTACAATGGATAATCGCAAAGTTAGTTCTTTAAATAATCATTTTATTTAAGTCATTATTTTGTAGGAAGGTTTCGTTTTTTATGTTTTACTTGTGAATTATTCTGAACATCTTTAAAATGAAAAAGCTAATAAGTAATACCATATTCTTACATTAACTTAGTCCAAAATTTATGCTTCAAAACAACGAATACCTTACGCTACTCACATCCTCTTGAGGCCACAGACAAACTTGGCTACCAGAAAAACGGTCTTTTTCTTAATAAATCATAAGGATTGTATTTACTCAAATACTTTCTCATATAAATAATTTCTTAAAAAACGTTGTTATTAAACACAAACAGGTTGCATAACTGGACGTCATTTTGCGTAATTAACATTCGAAGATTGTCGACAGAAAAAATAACCATTAAAATCTACCGGAAAAATGCTATGTGCTGCTTTTGACAAATAATATACCACAGAGTTGTTCAAAAGTATTTCTAGTGTAAAAAAAATATTTACAGTTTTGAAAAAAATACATATCTGAACTGAAGTCCACGTATGTGGAGCCAGGGTCGCATAAAGGTAGGTAGGTAGTTAATTTTCAAAGTAAAATTAAAAGGCAAAAAATTAGAACAACGGTTACTTAGTAAAAAAATACATTTTTAGTTGATTCGTTGCAAAGCAACCAAGCCCTTGATATTCATGACAAATTTGACAAAAAATAATAATTATGTTAGGTATTTGTTTTCACCACTATTTTTCATCGAAATTCGAAATTACAAAGTACGATAAGAATAAGTATTTAACCCCGGATTGTGACATTCGCCCAAATAAATATTGAATCACCTGCTTCACAAACGTAAAGTTTATTGTATGTTTTTATTCTTTTACTGTGCGTTTTATCATATGAATTTTTATATAAACATAAATGCGTAGTGTTTAAAACTGTCTTAACGTTTTGTAAATTCTCTCCGTGTATTAAGTTTTCTTTGTATATTCGCATATGTAAAAAAAAGAAAAAAAAGTGTTTTGCTTAGTGTCCTCGGTACGGGTTATATCAGTAAGGTCACATTATTTAAATTATTTTTTATTGTTTATAATGTGAAAAAAAACCAAATCAATGTTATAAATGTGAAAGTGTGTTTGTTTGTGTAACCGATTTATATATTTTTTTGCATAAAGATAGCCGGAGAGATGAGAAGTAAAACAGAAGACTTTTTTTTTATCTCGAATTAAAAAAAAATGCGATGGTAAAAATATGAACAATGAGGATCATTATTTGAAAATAAGTAAGTGGTAAGTTGTGATGTTAAAAATAGTATATTTGAAATGAATTCTTTAAATTTCTTTTGATTGACTTGTTTAATCTATGGTCAGTTTGGTTTGCTTTTCGTTTTGGTTTTGCAGTAGGATTTTGTATTTGTGAACAGAATAACGATACTACGTAAGCATAGACCAACGGACCACAATATTTATTTCATAGCGATAATTGGAAGACCAAGCTACTTTAAATCCCGATAAAATATATTATTCCATCGAAAAAATATTTAATTGATAAACACACACATACAAATAATTAATTATTACATTAATAAATTCCGCCTCACGCCACGAGAGAAGCCGTGAGTAAAAAAGCTAGTAAATAAATAATTTAAAGCTGAAATCTTAGGCCGATAAGTTTACCATCATGTTGTAATAAATAAAAAATATACTGTGCAATTAATTGTTGCTGCAATGCATTTTCCTATGCAACGTTGCATTGGGGGGTGGTAATATTATGGATTTTTAAATTATATATATATTGATCGGAAATTGAAATATTTGTGGACATAAAAAAAATGTGAAAGGCATTTATAAAAATAAAACCTCTTATTATTTATTTAATAACCGACCGGTTTCTAAAATACTACGTACTCTTTTGTCAAGATATAATTTAATAATTAATATAATCCTATTTAATCATCTTAACAGTGTCTACCTAAAATCTACACATGGAAGTAATAAATCAAGTTTTAGTTAAGTATTAATTTGTGTTATATTCTGTGGAGATATGAAGTGAGGAGTGCGGGGGGTTACAATTAGATCATTTACACTTGTTTTAGGAAATAAGTGAGGAGCGAACGATAGGAAAAATTGTTTATTTGATTATTTATAGCTTTTTGCTATTATTAATCGTGTTTTTAATTTTTATGACGTAATTTTCTAATTGATTTCAAAAAAAGACAACTTAGAATTTTAATGAATAACCATAAAGTAAGCGCTTCAAATGCATGTTTTTTTATTTTTTAACTTAACGTTTTTTTTTAGAAATTTCAAAGGTAAATTTTAGTACATAAAATAAAATATTGTATTCGAAACATAAAGGATATAAATAAATAAAATAGATTAAAATACATTTTAAATTCTTATTTTAAAAATATTTTATTTTCTTTTATCCTTAAATTATTTACATTTTATTTTCTGGTAACCGCAAATTATTTTTTAACACATGTCTGTAGATACTCTATTTTTATATTAACAATAATGTTTAACACCTGGGCCCGTATTACAATGGGAAATTAATAGAGTTATTTCTAAGTGTGTAAAAAAAGAAAATTGCATTATCGGTCCAAAAATGTGGATATTTTTATTAAAATTTAAAAGATTTTTGTCAGCAATCATGCAATAGAAGTTTTAAAAATATCAAATTGAATGTTCAAATTTTCATATGGAAAATTCGCTTTAACTTTGTAGGCTACATACATCTTAAATAGATATGAACTTTATCTACCGTAGCAGCTCTTTAACTTACTTTATCTCCGTTTAAATACATTCAATACTAAATTTTTAGAACTCAATTTTTTTTAAATACTCTAAAATTAAATATTTGTCAGCGTGTAATTAAACTATGTATCTATGTTTCTGTTACTATCGTAAGTAAGTTTCGAATTGGTCAACTTTATTATAAAAATCCCACTCCTCAACTCCTCAAATTTTTTGTCTCATCCCCAATCTTCTTACAGCGTTCTTTTTTTCTTTCTTTTAAAATATTTTATGTTTTTTTCTTAATGGTGTAATATATATTTAGTTCAATTCAGTGCCGAAAATTGGCGTTTATTATTACCATAATATTATTACATTATGTTTGCAAAACAGTGAATAAGCTAAAAAAAATATACAAATAAGCAAAATTAAAGTGTAAGCAAACAAATTGCGCGCTGCCTATTCAGCATTTTTTTTTAAACATAAAATACTGCATATTTTTAATTAGAGATGTCTTAATATATAATATAAAATCAAATAGTATATAAAAATACGATACTCTTAAAAAAATTGTTGAACTAAAAAATTGTAGTTTCATGAGTTATCAACTTTTTTTGCGTGGTGAACAGTAGGGTTAATTGTTTTAGCAATATGTGGTCCATACAAGTTTCTGCCTCATATGTCACTCTTGTTGGTATATTAATCAAATACAAATCCATTGTCAATAAAACGAATAGTGTATTCAATTACAACAGATTTTCCGCTTAGACTGTTAATGTTGATATCTCCGGCTAAGACAATTTGTTTTGAATGTTTGTTTTTTTCTAGGATCTGCTCGAGATATTGTAAAAATAGTGCATTGTTTGCATAGCTATGGATCCATAGTAAAATATGTAATAATAATTTATGCTTGAATGATGCTCTAGATATTTTATAAATTTTTCAAACTATGTCATTAGCGTGTTTAATATGTATAATTTGAGAGTCAGCTATCATTATATTTGTGAAAAACTCTAACCGAATGTTTTAATTATTTTTTACATAACATTTTCTGTTTTTAATAATTAAAAAAGGCTATTGAAGGTAACCTATTAACTTCCTATTGAAATTAGAGCCCTGATGACGACAAAAATGTTTATGTAGCAATTTGTCGGTACGAAAATCTACTGTATTTAATATTTTGCAAAAACTTCAGAGACTTTTTATATTTTAGAGTATTTTATTCTATAATGTTTTCAGTTCTAGTCACTCTTTTATTAAATTATTAATGAATAGAGAATCAGTGTAAGTTGAATATTTATGTAAGTATATATTTTGAGTAAATTAAATAACGTAAAACCAAAATTAACAACTGAATTAACACATTCACGCAGTTTCATTAATTTGACACTCGGGACTGACGGGTACTTGATTTAGATTTGAAATCAACTTATCGAACATTGTAAAACTTTCTTAGCCTGTCTCACATGTACCTACAAGGCGTATTATTTTGCTCGGTTTTAATTAATTACGTTTTATTGTACAAAGGTTATGTATTTTTAATGCACATGTTAAATGAACAATTTAGTTGGTTTTCTGTACAATTATCTAAAAACTATGTGTAAGATATGAACATAATTTTTGTCGATATGTATAAGAACCTACGTTTTTTCAACAGTTTTATAAGAGTGTCAATATCATTGTACACAAGTAATAATTAAATCTGAAAATAATAATAATCTAATTATTGATGAAGAATGATAAATTAATCAACAAAGAACTACTTTAAAAAGAAAAATGATAGTCTTGACATTTTCAATTCAAATGACCAATTTCAATTCAAATTCAAATGGGAAAAGACAATAGATCCTGTTTACTGCACACCAAAATAAAACAGGGACGAGTTTGAGTTTGAGTATCGTCTATTGTCTTGTTAACCTTAATAATAAGTTAAGGAATACTATCTTTGTTTAGTTTTTTATATTTTACTTTTTGTGCTGTTACATGTTCACTTAATTGCCATACTTTTTAGTTCTTTGCTCAATGTATTATTATTGCGTTTTTTAAAAGTATTTTTTATTATCAACCTTTTAAAATCATTCTTATGTTGTTGAAATTCCATTTGTCGATGCGTCCTAAAGCTGCAAGACTTTTTGTGATGTTAGCTATCATATTATTTTTATCATATTATGTAAATGTTATCAACTATCAAATATCTAAATTTAGTAAATAGGGTCTAGAATTTCAACCTTCCATGCGCTCAGTAGCTGCAAAACTTGTTGTTATCTAAATTCTAATTTATAAATTTGATTTTTATTTCGTTTTTAAAATATCACTTAAACTCTAAACTTCATTGTCAAATAAAAAAATTAAATTTAAAAATGTAAATAGGGGCTAGATTTCTAATTGTCCATGCGCTCTGTAGCTGTAAGACGTTCTGTTATCTAGCTCATGTATATCATAATTGTAATATATCATAATTGGAGACGAGGAATTAGAATCCCAATCGTTTATGCGCTTTGTAGCTGCAAGACGTGTTGGGATATTTATTTATTGTACAGCACCGTTGAGGCGATTTTCACAAAAATGGCGCTATATAAATTATCCAAACATTATTATTATTTTTATGACCTGTCATTTGCTAGTTTAGGTGTTTAATTTAAATTTAATCTATCCGTAATATTTAGCTTTTTGCAAGCTTATTCTGTCACAATTTCGTTTCGTAAGTTCATTAATTCATCATATATTCGTCTCATTCTAACGCAATCAAAACCATATTTTGTTCTCGTTCCATCTTATACGACACGAATAAATTTACGAAACGAATTAGTTACTTTTTATATTATTAACATCTAATTATACATCCCAACTCAACACAGTATTTTTTGTCCCATGAAGTTGGGACTTATGTCTAAAAAAATGTGTAATAAACTATTTATAAGTAAACTAGCGGACCCGACAAACTTTGTCCTGCCCGAACGTTTGCTTGCCTGCTATTAGCTTAAAAAATACTTTTCATTGATAAGTAGGTATCTAGGTACTTGTTTATGATTGAATTTTAAAACTAAAAATAATTAATATTTAAATGTTGAATTTTAGTTGGTACCTAGGTACTTGTTTATGGTCAAATTCCAAAACATAAAGCAGTTGGTTTTCAAATATGGGATTCATTTGCAAATATCAATCTCGGTTTTTCTCACAACAAAGGTGCACCATTTTTTTTTGTTTATGCATTCTTGTCGAATGCAACCCTGGTAGGCTGACGAAAAAAATATTTATGCTTCTAACTTTTTTTTTCCCATATTCGATTGAAAATTTTAATATCTACGAACACGCGCAGCGCAGAAATTTTCAATTTTTGAAAACCGCACGTAAATTGGGTAAGCCGTTTAGAAGAGGTTCAGTGTCATCACACGTACAGAAGAATTATATATGTAAAGAAAAACAAAATGAATATATTTATTTTCACAATAACGTTTAGATCCATTTAAAAATCAAGTACAAAGGAGTCAATGTTTTTTATAGGTACCCATAAAAAGGGTACTTAGATTGACCTTTTTCAGAAGGACATTAGATTATCTAGGCAAATACAGAGCTTGTGACCTGTTAAAGGCTAATTTGAACGATTATTTTACACACTAACATCTTCCATTCTACCCAACATAAAAAGCTGTATTTAAAAATAAAAAATAAAAATGACTGCGTACTATTTTTATTGTGTGTCTGGACGGATGAACAATGTAGTTCTGAGTGTAAAATAGAACCAGAATTGATAGAATAGAAATCTGTTCTATCGATTTATTATATTTCGATAAGATAGTTTGTGTTAGGCGAAAATCTAAAAAAAAAAAATTGAGTAAAGATAAGTTAACCTCTTAGTTTAGTGGTCGCCGCGTTTGTCTATTGTATTTGAGGTCCATGGTTCAATTCTCGGCAGAGGGACATGATATATTAGTTTTAAGGTGATTCTACACTGCAATATTTTTTTGTCTCTTGACTTGCCCTGGAAGCGTGAGACTGATCACCTTATTTTCCATGTTACAAAAATGATCCAGATACGCTGCAGTCGGAGTACCAAGGCCGTGCCCACTGGGCGCGAATATGAAAATAGTGTTTATTTACAGTCAGCGTAAGGAAGCTTACTGAAGTGTGTTTTAAAATGAACGTATAGGGTAAAGCAAGAAAAGAGTGCGCATTATCAAAGACTACGCATCGTGATTTATATGAAACACCTTTGCAAAGGTAAAATCACTGCTATTTTAATCGGTTATCTATCGATTGATGTGTCGTTTACATTGTGTGTTGCATTGCATTTTTTATAAAAAAAACATTTTTGTCGGTTTTGATCGGAAAATCGAAAATAACAAATAATCAGTAACAATTCTAGGACTACTATGTGTGTATTATTTCGTTTTTTTTAATGATTTTTAAAAAAAATTTTCAGACTTTTTGTTTGTTATTTTTCTAATAATTTTGGTTACGTCTACAAATGGGTTCCAAAGCTAGGAGTGCGCATGCGTACTCTATATAAGATGTTTATAAAAAGATACAAAAAAGAAATAACAGAAGAATAAGAAAAAAAGGGGAGAAAAGTTTAGATGATCAAACGAGCCAACAAGTCCTTCGTTACCTTTTTGCAAAGAGGTATACGTTGAGCCACCGAAAGTGGATTGGATCCGATTTGAAGCATGGTGGCACAATGAGTGCACTGACTTAATTCACTGATTTGTGTACGAACAATTCACATCGTATTACATAATCATCATCATTCCCTTTCCGCACCTAAATGTGCGAAATCACATAACATATTGATATTTTTTTGTTACATGAAGGTAAAATGAACAGTCTTACGCTTCAGGTACCAGTCCAAGGACTATGAAATATTCTAGTGTGAAAAACACCTTTTAAAAAAATATTTTATATAAACCATATTATTGTTTCATAACATATTATCATATATACGGACTCTTAACTTGTACGAAGAAATGTTTGTGTGTACTCATACCTAGTATAGTAGAAAAGAGTAGGCAAAAAAATATTTTTTTTCAATGTTTATTTTTTTATACTTTTCGTATTGTTCACATATTAGCAATATATTATTTTGTTTCGGAAAATATTGTACTTTCATATTAAAAAATTACAACAGGGATGGAGAATACCTTAAATAAGGGAATATGGAAGTCTAGGCATTTACACGGCTTATGACCTGCCATTGGCTGGTTTAACACTGTGTATTTTCATATGGTTATAATTGTTTGTAAGTTTTTTCACTACTAAATTCATTGAAATAAACTGTTTTTTTAATGCGCACTCTTTGCTTGCTTTAACCCCATAAGAAGTCAATATGCATAATGTATATTTAACATATGCAGGTAAAAATATTGTACTTAAGCACGTTAATTGAGTATTATTCAGACGTTTCTTAATTAAGACAATACTAATAAATATAAGAACGCGGAAATAACAATAAAAATTGTTTTCCTTATTTCCTATCGCATTTCTTTTCCATTACAAAGATCATTAATTTCTTCTGATACGATCGGCACACACGATAATGAATTATATTGTTATCTGCGGAAAACTCATTCTCCCTTGAACAAGGATAGGAGATATTTATTTGGACATTTTAATCTCCCCGTTTATTTATTTGCCTTCCCTGTTGATCGGGATATCGAGGATTCGGATATTGCGAACATTTGTTTCGTATAATGTGTCATATTTCAATTTTTCCTGTTTATACCTTAAAGCTTCTTGAACCTTTGTCGTTATTTATATTATGTCTGTTTTCTATTGTAGTTGCAACACTTATTCAGCGTTAATGGTGCATGTCGAATCCGCAAAAAAACTACACATCCTAGGGTACGCGTTCAAATGAATGAAAATATCAAAAATATTGTTTTTCTCAAGCTGTTGTTTTGTCAATATTAATGTTCTTTGTTCGATATTTGTGATATGTTTTGTTTATTACGCGATATGTTTTCAAGAAAACTCGAAATGCAACAATTCGAAATAACTCGCACTGATTTTATTTTATCCATAATGTTTCATTTATATATACATATTTTTAATGACTAACCCGCTGAGCCTATTTAGAAGCTTGTCAGCTGGTAGGAAAGAAGGGATATGGAAAAGGATTATGAAAAATACACCACAACACCCAGACCAATTGAGAAAAAAATCTTTCTTGAATATTTTTTCTTGCAACTAGCGGGAGTCGAACCCGCGACGCCAGTTTCACAGTTAACCGTCTAACCAACTACGCCACGGCGTCTGTCAAAAAAACCAGTAAATATTATATTATAACAGAAACTTTCAAACCGTGCGCCTACTTTATAATCATAAAAAAAGTATATGAATCCATTAAAATCGTTTAAGAATGTATTAATTTGTGACGCGAATGTACCAAGATATAACTATCTGGAATACTACCTCTTACGTTAAATTACAATAGTGCTACTAAAAGTAAACTTATTAATAAATAATAAATATATTAAAAATATTTTTTCCAATATATATACAGAATGATACGTCAATCCTCAAACCACTCTCATACACACGTTTGTCTAATAATAATGTATAAAATTAAGCGGAAATTTTGCATACCCATTATAAAACGAAATAACACATACTGAAATGGAAACAAGGTCGTTAGAAAAATAGACATCTTTTCCCCCTCGGGCAACTACACGTGGACCAGACCATCTTCCAAGAATTTAGCAAACAACATGTGTTTGCCACTGTGCGACACTGCGACAGTGACTACTCAAAATCTACGAAAGCTACCCTTCGGATATTTTTATCTGTTATGCTATCCATAGTAATGAAACGGTGCTTTATCTTATTAATATTTAAAGTATTAGCTTTGTGGTCAAACATTTTAATAAATGTTATTAAATATTTGTATATAACCGGTAAATCGGTAAGTGGTGCTTTATCTGTCAAGGTTTTTTTGAACATATTACAACAGAGATGAAGAACATTTAAAAGAAGGTAATATAGAAGTCCAGATATCTACAGGGCTTATGACCTGTCAATGACTGGTTTAAGTGGCCACTTTACACACTGTGTGACATTCACCATTCTGCCTATATTTGAAAATCTATATTCCTTCAATTCCTTCATATGTTGATGTTTGTGAAGTTAAAGAGCTGAAACCTTTATTTATGCGGGTGAGATTCATTTAATTGAATTATTTCATCTACATACTAGGCAACGCCTGAAAATATTTTTTTTTCAATTTCTATACTTCTTCATGGAACAGGTAATTTATCAACAATATTTTGAGTTTGTTCAAATTTTTGTAGACAAGGACTGGATTCAACTCCCTGGGGAGCTGTTTATATTAACATATTGCAACAGAGATGAAGAACATTTAAGAGAAGGTAATATAGAAGTCCAGGCATCCTAGTTTATGATGTCATTGTCTACAAAAATTTTGACAAACTCAAAATATTGTAGGTTTTTTTTGTTTATTTTTTAGCATGAACACTTTACAAATTGACTACTATGCTCAATGTTTATTTTGGTAAATTTATTGATAATTTTAAGTTGCTAGACTTTCACTCGTCCATGCACTTTGTAGCTGCAAGAAGATTAGTAATCTAGCTTCAATAGGTAAATGTAATCAACTATCATATGTGCAAATTTAGAAAAAATGGTTTCAAATTCAAACCGTCCATGCGCTCAGTAGCTGCAAGACTTGTGGTAATCTAACTTCTATTTTTATAAATTTGTTTTTAATTTCATTTTTTAAAATAACACTAAAACTCTAAACTTCATTGTCAAATAAAAATAAATAAATAGGGGTTAGATTTCTTATTGTCCATGCGATCTGTAGCTGCAAGATGTGCTGTAATCTAGCTCCTATATATCATAATTCTAGACGAGGAACTAGAATTCCAACCGTCCATGCGCTGTGTAGGTGCAAGACGTGCTGGGATATTTATTTACTGTACAGCGCCCTTGAGGTGATTTTCACAAAAACGGCGCTCTATAAATTATCCAAATATACATACATACATAACAGTACAGCCGGATAGTGTCTGGATTCAATACTCCTATACGTCGAATGCAAAACCTTGGCAATCTATTTGCAGACCATATCGACATCTGGAATATGTCACTTCCTAAGTATAAAGAGATAATAATTGCAATGTTTCTGGCTAATGCATAATATCTTGTTTTATATGTACACCCTAATTTAGATAAATTGGGTATTTTTTTAAAAGAGAGAATAAAATATTTAGTGTTAGACTTCTGAAATATTATATACAAATAATCATATTGACTATGTTTATATGGATTCTACATATTCATTGAGTTGTGCACAGGAAATAGGTGCTATTGACATTACAAGAAAAATCAATGAACAAAAAAAAATCTCTTCATAAATACTTACCTATACAGCATACATAAATGCCCATGAGTAAATAATAATATGTATTCAAGATTGATAAACTTAATATCTATCTCAATTTTTCTTACTTTTTACTACTTTTCATAATTCGTAAAAATTGGCTACGGATTCTAATAAACAAATAAATATTATTTTTCATGATTTTTGGTTAATTTTATGTCTTTAATTATAATTTTAACTGAAAATTCATAATATTAGTAAATCTGTAGCCTGCGCTAGTCGAAATAAAAACGTAAGTTAACTTAAGTCTTACGAAGATAATAAAAACAAATTAACGGGGAAAAACCGACAACGCAAATTAAAAACAGATATAAGCGTTCGTAAAAAAAAATAATGGCAAATTTTTATCTGAACTATAAATTAAAATAAACTTGCTCCATTACCTTTTACTAATTTCTGGTTTTAATAAACAAACAAGACATTTTTACGAACAATAATTCATCAGGATTGCAAAATCAAAAAATATACTTTTAGTTGTGAATAACAATGTAAGAAAATGAAAAACAATTGGTAATAGAGTGGTGTTCGAACCTCGGACCTCCTAATCCAAAGTCCACGATACTGCCACGGGACTACAACCGGTCTCGATTGGTATTAAAACAGAGATAGAGAACATTTAGATAAGGAAATGTATTCTCTTTTCAATCTTAATAACTCTCTAGGGGGTTAAATCAGTGGGAAGTAAAAAAAACCCAAATGTTTGAGAGCAGATCTGGCTAAGATATATATTTATTTATGCTTTATTAAGTTAGTTCATGACATCTTAAGAACTAATATAAACTTTTAATAACGTAACAAGTTTTTTATCAAAACTTCTCAATGACATATTTTTTCAAATTAATTTGAAATATTTCGATCTATTCTATCTCCTTTATTTCTTTAGGTAACTCACTGTACAGCTTCAATCCCTTGTAGAATGAATTTTGAGATTCTGTTTTTCTCGTCATTGGTAATCTTATCTGTTTTTTATCCCTTGTTTCATATGTAGGGCATTATGTTTAATATGGTTTGAGGTCACTCCCGGAGTTCGTCAAGGTTGCGTCCTTGCACCGCTCCTTTTTATAATCCTTTTGAACTTCATCCTAAGAAAACAAATTCCACTAGAACGAGGAATATTCATCTCCCCCTTCCAAAAACTGTGTGATCTAGAGTATACCGATGATGTGGTAATAATTGACGATTCAGTCGGGGGTCTTTATGTCTTTAGGTCATCATATCTCCCCATCTTTCACATCTTTCGTATCTTTGTATCATTTGTATCTTTATATCTTTCGTGTCTTTAGTTCGTTTAGTTTTTTGTTTGCTTGAGCCGAATGTGTACGAGCGGTGAATAAAACAAATTATTGTACACCTTTAGCTGGTTTATCAACATGATTTTCATTATAAATTTTATGATATTGTTCTTAAGATATTATAATATTGCAAACCTGTAGAAATCAGATATATTATTTTATTGACAGCTTTTTTTTCAAACGGCGAGTGTGGCTAGGAGTAGCAGGCGCCACATTCAACAGTTTGAAAGCTATCTGGGGATCTGATATTTACTCAGTGAAAACCAAATGTCACCTGCATGACACCTTTTTTCCTCTACGGATGCAAATCGTATCACCTAGCTAAAACCCAAAATAGCAAAATACTGAGTTTTGAGAATAAATGTCTTAGAAAAATCTTGGGTGTGGGGTGGTTTGACTTTTTAAGGAATGAAGTAATAAAAAAATAGACGCAGCAAACTCCAGTGACAGCTGTCAGAAAGCGGAGGCAATATTTTTGGCTGAGTCATATACCGCGGATGTCTCTTGAGAGCCTTAACCATGCTTGCCTTCTTTTCAAGACATCAGGTTCTCGATGTTCTGGACGTCCGCTGCTAGCTATTTGTCGGCAGTTTATGTCAGAAATACGGGACGTGAACCTGATTTGGGAGGACACACAAGAGCTGGCTGCCGATAGAGATGCGTGGAGGCTCTTTGTGGACACCATATGCTCCAACTAGGGAGCGGAAATGGAATGATGATAATAATATGGCTAAACGTAAAGGTTTATAAATATGTATAATATATCGTCTATACGTAAGGATAGTTTGTCCTTATTGCCTTGAAGATTAAAGCAGACATGCCACAAATATTCGGCTAGTATTCGGTATTCGACCTGTTTAGCTACTTTTTTCATATTCGGTATTCGCCCAAATGCCGAACACCAAATCATGAAAAATAAAACGCTCATATTATTCTTCAAAAATGTAAATATTTTAATCACAAATGATTGTCAATATTTTGAGTTTGTCCAAATTTTTGTAGACAAGGACTGGATTCAACTCCCTGGGAAACTGTTGATTTAGTTTAATACTTAAAACATAATAGTGGTAAATTGTGATGAATGAAAACATTTCTTTCAGCATTTGTTTTTCATCATAAAAATATCTCGCGAGATCTTGTTGTTACTCAGTAAACACACAGCCAGTTTATTATCTTCTCTACAAATCGGGTAATATTTCTAAATAGGCAATTTTTTGTTAAACGGTGCCATGATGTACAATGAACAAATAATTACTAATTATATTACTAATAAGGACTATTAGTGACGCAATGTGATGTAATAATGAACAAATAACGCGTGTCGCGACATTTGGCCGCCGAATATTCGACGCCTCGGCCGAGAGCGTGGCTAAACATTTGGTATTCGGTATTCGGCCAAATCACTATTCGTGGTATCTCTAGATTAAAGGCTTTACTAGCTAAAATTGGCTTATGTTTAAAACGGCTTTAACTATTCAAGGTTTCAAAGAGCTACCAGAATTAATTCATCGGCTTAAAAACGTCTCACTTTACTTCCTTGAATAAATCCCATGAACGTTTACAAAAATCATTCAACAAAATAAGATATACAAATTACAACAGGGATGGAGAATACCTTAAATAAGGAAATATGGAAGTCTAGGCATTTACAGGGCTTATGACCTGTCATTGACTGGTTTAAGTGGCCACTTTACACACTGTGTAACATTCACCATTTTGCCTCACCTTCCCTTGCCTTCACAACAGTAAAGGTTTCAGCTCTTTAACTTTACTAAAATCAACAAAAGGAAGAATTGAAGAAAAATGGATGTTAAAAACTTAGGCAAAATGGTGAATGTTACACAGTGTGTAAAGTGGCCACTTAAACCAGCCAATGACAGATCATAAGCCCTGTAAATGCCCAGACTTCCATATTCCCTTATTTGAGGTATTCTCCATTCCTGTTGTAATTTGTTAATCTTAATGACTCCCGAGGGGGTGAAATCCAGTCTTTTGTTTACAAACATTTGGACAAACTTAAATATTGTAATAAAATAAGATATATTTAAACCAATCATCTTTTGAGTATTTCCAAACGTTTGTAGACATACTGGATTTCCCTAGGGAGTTATTTAATTTTACCTGTCGTTGGCTGGTTTAAGTGGCCACTTTATACACTGCATAACATTTACTATTCTGCCTATGTTTGAACATTCATATTTCCTCAACTTTTCCGTCAGTCGACTTTTGTGATGAATCTTACCCACATGGTGAAGGTTTAGGCAATTAAGGGCAACGCAATATTTGCTATATTTTAAATGTAGCTAGAGTAGGAATGACGTGTCTATTTTTTATACGTCCGTGGATACACAGCGCCCTTTTTTTCACTTCTGTCTTGATTAAGAAGAATAAAAGCATGAATTATTGATGTAACAATGGCTTGTTTTTAAAATTGCATTATAAAATTATGCATTGTAGTATAAACCGTTCTCATGTACGCGGAAGAATAAAATAACATGGACCTATTATATTTATTGAAGAAATTGTATTGAAGGTTCTGTTAGCTTATTTTCATTTCTTTGTTGCATTACTGATCCATTGTTAAATCTCAGCTTGTATAAGCGTATGAAAACTCGTAATAAATACAGGTAAAATAAATATGGTGTCAAATAATGATGAATATCGGATGATTTTTATCAACATTTTATAAAACTATCTTCGTCGATTATTACTTGAGCGTGTGATTTTTATTTAACTTGCTTACCTACTCGTAATTAAATTCACAAAAAAACTCAATAGATATTTAGCAATATATTTTCATCTCAATATCAATAAACTTTTAGTCAATTCTTGCTATTAACAGAATGATATTAACAGATTTATATTTTAACTAAGTAATATTCTCATGGATGTTTATGTGTGTATATGTATGTTCATATGTGTATATATGTGTATATATGTATGTATGGATATGTATGTGTGCATGACGGGTATATATATGTATGGATATGAATGAGGATGTGATATAGATATAGACTTAGATATAGATATAGATATGGATATGTTAATAAATAATGTTTTTAATAAAATGCTTTGTGCCTATTAAATATGTACACGCTTTTGTTTTAAATTTTGGTACTCCGGTTCTGTATTTATTTATTTTTTATCTTAAAATTGCGTTATCATTCACTTATTTTTTGCTTTTTTTTTTACATCTTTCTAAATATTTTTTGAAAGCATAAATTACATGTACTTTTTTTCGCTCCTTATATTTAAGTTAGTAGTAATTATTATTATACAACTATATAGGACTATCATATGATTGTAAAGGAGCTTTACCAACAAGCCATATTCATTGGCTTGGTGAGTCCTGTAATAAAAATAATTATTATTTAAAAAATCTTGTAAAAATAACTAAAATGTAATATTGTATGTAAATAATAAATAAATAAAAAAAAATATATATATTTATATATTGAGTTTTTTCGCACATTATTTCTCAAAATTGGCTCAAACTAAACGGGTTAATTTAATAAATACACACAGCTTGAAATAATATTTAAACAATATGGGTTTTACATCGGTAAATGAATCAGTCAATTTTTAGCCAGAATTTTATTATTGCCATAAATAAACAAGGCTGTGTCAGTTTTGCGGAACATAGCCTTTAATCGAATTTAATAAATTCAAATATCATAAAACTGTATCGTAAAGCAATTAACAAAGCACTCGGAATTGTTCACAATTAAATTATTGTGTATCCAGCAAAGATTTAGCAATAAATTCTAATTGTGCCCGAAAGTACTTCGTTGGATAATTTCTTCGGCCAAACATCATTATGAAACTTTTGCGTTTGTTGGGGTTCCTCTACATAATTTGAAATTAAGTGAAATGTATCTAATCTAGTTAAGTCCCTAGTTTGAAATTGTTTTTGTTTTCAAAGGACAAGTAGGTAAATACGTAATCGAATCTCGGTCAAAAAAATGCTTATTTTGCTCTTTGGAAAGCGCCAAAGGGCATAATATTATTCTTACATCACGAATGTTCCGCCCTTAGTGAATTTCTTTGTGTAAGAAGTGTGCTTGTCGCATCAGTAATTTGGTCCTTATGGGAAAATATTGTCAAATCAACATCATTAAGATTTCTTCTTTGATAAAAGACAAACGTCGAGGAGATTGTATTCCTTGTTCAGTCTTCATGTTTAGATTTCAAATGTTATCATTTTCATTAATTATTGGGAATTTCGGAAGATACGATTTAAAAACAAAATTATTTGTTTATATCCACGAGAAAATAAAGATAAAGGTATTATGAATATGAATATGAATATGTCGGCCTCGTGGTGTAATGGTCAGCGCGTTAGCCTGCCATGCGAGAGTTCTCGGGTTCGATTCCCGGCATGGTTGATGTGAAATATTTATTTAAAAGGGTGTTTTCACACTAGAATATTTCATAGTCCCTGGACTGGTACCTGAAGCGTAAGACTGATCATCTTACCTTCAACAATGTTTGAGTATGTCCAAATGCTTGCAGACTGGCTGGATTTCCTCCCTAGGGAGTTATTCACATTTAAATTTATTTCAACAGAAAGGGGAAAACATTTTTGAGAAGGAATATGGAAGTCTAGGCATTTACAGGGCTTATGACCTGTCATATGCTGGTTCAAGTGGTCACTTTACACACTGTGTAACATTCACCATTCTGCCCATGTTTGAACATCCACATTTCCTCAACTCTTCCATCTGTTGACTTTTTTGAAGTAAAAGAGCTGAAACCTTTATCACGTGGGTGAGATTCATTCGGCTGAACCAAATCACCCAGTAGGCAACGCCTGAAAACAATTTTCCAATTTTTATGCATCTTCTTTTACCAGGAATTTGGTATTGAGTTGAGGAAATGTGGATGTTCAAACATAGGCAGAATGGTGAATGTTACACTGTGTGTAAAGTGGCCACTTAAACCAGCCAATGACAGGTCATAGGCCTGTAAATGCCTAGACTTCCATATTCCCTTCTTGAAAATGTTTTCCCTCTCTGTCGAAATAAATTTTAATCGTACCTTCATGTAACAAAAATGATCAAGATACGCTGCGATTGGTGTACCAATGCAGTGCCCTATGCACCATTAGGTGCGGAAAGAGAACGATGATGATGATTATGAATTCAGATAAATATATCGCACATGTATTTCTAAAGTGACATAACTCTATAATCGGTGTTTTCTAGTTATCACTATATTTATTTATTTATTCGACTATTTACGCCTTTAACAAAGTATAAACTAATAATAAAAAACAATTAAAATGAAACAAAATACAAAACAAAATACAAAAATATAAACAAGTGAAGAAAATGTAGATACATAAAGTCAGCAGAAAATAAAAAAAATAACTAATGAGAATTAAACAAGAAATTATAGCATATGTTATGTATGCAGCAAATTAACAATAAATATGGAATTTAAATTTTAAAATGATTGAAGTAACAGAGGCATTGTACCATAGTATAAACAGTAAAACAAGAAAAACAAGAAGTTATTAAAATGTAATGATTATGAAAATAAAACTTTAGAACTAGAAGAAGAACACTACTACAGTTTCGGGAGAGCACTCCTCCCATCGTCGGGTGATATAAAACATCACAAAATAAGTTTTATATCACCCGTCGATGGGAGGAATGCTCTCCCGAAACAGTGGTAGTGTTCTTGTAAAATAATAAAAATTGTGTAACAATAATAACAAAGTTTTATTTTCTTAATACTTAATAATGAAGTGTTTTGAAGTGAATGCCGATTCAATTAACAATAAAAAGTAATGATTTTAATTTGTATAAAAATAAATCTAAATATCCATGTTTGTTTGCTAACACGTGGAATAGGTGAGTATTTAGCATAGTTTAAAACTATGCAAATCAACAGTAAAAGTAGCATAATGTATGAGATTAGGAAATATTTCTCTATGAATCATTAAAAGCGTTGAAACTTAGTTTCAATAATCAACGGACAAATGGAGATAGTGTCCCTTTAGTTATTTCGACTCATTTCAACTGTGTGTTGGTCGTTATTCAAAACTGTTTAATTTTAAGTTATGCCATTTCTGTATTATAGATAAACGTTTTGTGTAGCGTTTAGATATTAGACATTTTATTGATAAAATTAATTTAAAAAAAGCAGATAAAGGTAAGTAGAATGTTAGTTTTTATTTCGAGTTATGTCACTTAAGAAATTTTCAAAATAATTGGAAAGGGATATTTGAGACAAAAGAATTAAAAAATATATATTTCATTATTGTTTCTCAATGCCAATTACTTTGGAAAACCCTTTTGGTTTTATAAAGGTTTTTTATCAAGCTCGCAAACAGTTTTTGCCCTTTTTCTCAAAATGTAATTTTTTAAATTGTGTCACTTTAGAAATACATGTGCGATATGTTACAACAAAGGTAAAAAACAGTTTTGATAAAGGAATATGAAACCCGAAAAATAAAAACTTATTAACTAACTTTTTCACGTCTCTGAGGGAGTTTTTTGTTACAAGATTCTCTTATTTTTTAAACATAAATTTCTCAAGATGTTTACCTACATGATATTTTTATATAAATTTATTTTGCTGACTTTTGATTTTTTATTATTTCCATATGTAAGAATTAAGTATGAACTATATATGTGTGAACTATTTTGTAATGTACGTATAATATATAGATAAATAAAAATTTTAATTGAATCACTCTGTCTTTGTATACATACGTCGCTACCTATACATTCCAAATTTTTACATGCCGATCTTCATGTGGGTCGTGCTATGTTTTTCTCGGTCTTTCTCGTTTTTTGCATCCATCGACATT
Source organism: Micrasema longulum (assembly GCF_059751315.1). NCBI lineage: Eukaryota > Metazoa > Arthropoda > Insecta > Trichoptera > Brachycentridae > Micrasema > Micrasema longulum. The sequence continues at coordinate 93,849 of NW_028278961.1, forward strand.
CCCATCGTCAATCGTTTAAGCCGTTCTTTCGCTGTATTTTTTTTTTAAATTGTTTATTTTATAAATTTATTGCAAATGATAAGTAAACATAATAAATAACAGGGAATCTACATATATAAAACTAGTGAATAGAAAATGAAAACAGAGTGTTCACTGTTTAGGATAGCCTCCATCTAACATTGCTCAGCCTATTCTAAGATTGAGATTTTTTATCTTTTAAAGCATAAGTAGGTAAATATAAATGCCTAGCATATCAAATGTAAAAAAATAATAATAGTTATTACACAAATATAAAGTATACATATGTGACAAGAATACATGTTACTAACATAAATAATAAAGTAAAATATACAATTTAAAAAAAGTAATGAAATACATAAAAATAAAAATAATATGTGTACCAATAAAAATCTCTCGCTACACTATTTATATGTGCAGTTATTTTTATAACTGAAATAACCGATAATTCAGAAAAACGTTAGCATAGATTATGGAGAGAAAAAAAAGGTTTTTATTTTTATTTATTTATATTTTTATGAATATAATAATAACAAAACGTATATAGTTTTATTCCACTTTTATTTATAATTTTTATCAGTGACCGGGTTTCACCGTGACCGACATCGTCAGACTGGTGAGAGACCTAATAAATTGTTATGTTTCGTACAAGTGCAAACAGGGGTTGTTTATCATGATTTTATATAATTATGGAAATAATAGAGTTTAAATTAAAATAATTCAAGTATAAAGTAATAATAATGATATGAATTCAAGTTTTGTCGGAATGTATATAGTAAAAACACATGTAAATCATATAATTTTATAATTTTTGATGGTAAAAATGTGTTTGAATCATATGTATTTAAATTTTATGAAAACTATAACAGGGGCCGTTGGTTGATTATTTTTTCTACAGCCATGTCCCCGGGCCCGGGTGTAATTGAGTGATTCTCTGAAAGCGAAATTCCCGGTCAATTCTTATCGAGTTGGGTTTTTGTTTGTATTTTAATGTCTTACCAGTCTGACGATGTCGGTCACGACGAAACCCGGTCTCTGCCAAAAATTATTAACAAAAGTGGAATAAAACTATGTACGTATTTTTAAATAATAATTAAAATGCAGTTCCATCAAGAATTGTCAGTAGAAACACTCAATCTATATTTATATTGGACAAAATGGCACAAAAATTATGTGACAATATTTGCTTGTGCTGGGAAAAAATATAATATATGAAGGGTAAGTATGCCTAAAGTCAGAAATATGGGTATGCCTAGAGTTGCAATTTATTGGTTCCTATATGAAAAAAAATACCTTTTCTAAGAAACCGAATTCAACCTTTTTGCATTGATGGTGTGATTGTTAGCCTTAAAAAAATTGTTTAACCTAATTTTCTCCTGAATTAACTTTCCGTTTTCATTTAAACGTACCTAATCAAATTGAAATTTGATTATAAAAGAATAAGTCTAAAAACGCAATTAACAAGAAATACGAAATATTTTTTTCCCTTTTTTATTATCCAATTATTAATGGTGTTTAATAGTAAAATTGAACACCAGTAAATAATCAAATTAAACCATGTACGTTTGACGGTTTTGTACATCTGACTACGTATAAATATGATATATGTATTGATATTTAGTGACGTGACCCTTCCATTAATATTTTATAACGTAATAGGCCTTACTCATAAATTTGGCATATAGTTACGCCTAGGTATAGTGGTAGAATAAGTATGTTATTTTCATCCTTATTTTACCACTATGCCTAGGCGTAACTTTATACTAGGTTTATAAGTAAGGCCCATTAAGTCATTATTTTCTCTTATTGCTTTCGAAGTAGTGATATTATGGCTCAAATGACTCTTAAACGGTTCAATAAACAAGTTTATCACGACAGTAATATACCGTTTCAATGAACTTAATTACTCCCAATCATCAATATTGGTCACGAAACAAAATTTGACAGCTAGTTTTGTTTCAATTTTATTCTAGTGACTTCGGAGTTTTCTACTGACAACTACTACTACTACTACTACCATCACGCCATTTCCCCGTAGGGGTAGACAGAGAGAATGGACCGCCACACACGTCTATCCTGGCATACAATCCTAGCCTCTTCCACATTCATACATCTTGTCATACATGCCCTTCGGTTCTGTCTGCTTTTGACATGACCAGACTTAAGACTTTGGTTTATCTGATCATGCCACGTCTTCCTTGGTCGTCCTCGTCTAACGTTGCCGTTCATTTTTGCCATATATACTTGTTTTACCATTCTCTCGTCGTCCATACGTTCTACGTGACCAAACCATCTTAGAGACCCATAATAATTATTCTAACTTTACGGAAAGTTATTTTGTAAAATTTGTAAAACTATAAAATTCGATAATATTTAAGTTTGCCTAAATGTTTTGCCTTTGTTTGAGAAAGATACTGTCTTTCTTTGGACATATTGCTAGACGTGAGCCAGACAGTCTAGAAAAGGCAAAAATGTCTGGCCGAGTCGAAGGTAGGAGAAGCCGGGGCAGAATCCCATATAGATGGACCAAATAAATGTGGCTACGGGGCTAAAATTTGGTGAGTCAGTTCGTCGGGCTGAGGACAGACTGGAGTGGAACAGACTAATCAGAAGTGTTCATGGTGATCACGATCCTCAGCATTGAGGGACCGACTTGGAAGAAGAAGAAATGTTTGTAGGCGAGAACTGGATGTCACCCTTAAGGAAGTTTATCAAAATTGAAAAACAAAATATTATAAAATAGATAAAAAACATTTTTATGAAGTTAATATGAACTTTTATGGGAAATCTCATATTTCTTTCTCAAAAATGATTTCCATGACTTATTATACGTATTAAGTATGTATATTCTATAGGCATAGGCAATGCTAATGCTAATTCAATGCTAATGCTAATTCCAATGCTAATTCGCATAGGCAATGACTTTAGTAATATACAAACCATTAGACTATTGTACTGTACATATGTAAGAAGTCAGTTAGAATTTGCGTCACCTGCCTGGAACCCTCATTATAAAAAATACATTCATCGAATTGAATCTATTCAATCAAAATTTATATCATACTGCAGATTTAAATTAAGGGTTTCAGAAAATGAAACCAATGAATTTCCCACTCATCTTAACCTAAAACCACTGAAAACCCGTAGAAACGTAGCTGACCTTGTATATCTGTACAAAATTATGAATAATCAGGTTGACTGTCCACAGCTCCTATCCCTAATTGGTTTTAGGATCCCTGTAGCGCAGACCAGAAACAAAAACCAATTTCATATTTTTAAATATAAAACTAATGCTTGCCAAAATTCTTATATATGTAGAACTTGCAATCTGTATAACAATAAATTTAACCATATTGATATTAATAATATAACATGCAACAATTTTAGAAAAGTAATTGAAAATCAATTTATGTTTCACTAATTTTTTTTTTTTATTTTTTAAAAAATATGTTTTTTAATATTCTCTTATATAATATCTTATTTAACCGAAATACCTACCTGTGCAGTTAGATTGTGTATGGATGTGTACATGTACATGTGTATGTGAGTTTGATATTTGGTTAATTATTATAAACACTTTATTTTATTTTAGTTTTTGAGTTTTTTATTTTATTTTTATAATTATTATTTTCTTCAATTAAGTTGTTCTTCTTATAAGGCTCAATAATTATCGCAAATGTTATACTCGCTGCATATGTATGTATACTTATTATTATGTTATCCGCACTGTAAAATGTACATACATATCTAAATTTAATATCTATTCTTAACTTCTTATTAGTAATATTTATCTTTTAGCTTACGAGAAGGCCTGTAATTGGATCTTAATATATAATTTAACCTACACTGTAATTAATAAATATTGTAATCTGTTGGCTTTCCAAAATAAAAAAAAATAAAAAAAAAAAAAAAAAAATATATATAAACTATAAAAAGTATACAGAAAGAAGTTATATTTGTGTGTAGCGTTTTAATTTGTGGTTAAAACTATTTTCAACTATTGTAAATTTATCGTGTATTCCCACATTAAAAAGTTTATTGTTATGTATCCTCGGCACCTCAGTAAACTCAGTGAGGAAACGTTATTTACACTGTTTGATACTGTATATAATGCAAATAATTATTAATTAAAAATACGAAATAAATATTTGTGCAGAGCTTTGGCTTCACTCGTAGGAGATTAAATACACTTCAAATACGACTTTCGTAAATTCGTTTTTAGAAAATCTGGTTTTTATTTTTAAAAACAATTATTATTCTTTTATAAATATACAATAAACCCACCTCCCGTGTTATGGCGATATGCTGTATCTTAAAAAGGCAGGTTTTAAGATAAACGACTTCAAAGTTTTTTGGACATTTTATTATATTCCTTGCAAATTAATAGTTAAAATATGGTGAAAAGCTAGGTTGACCCTTCATTCAAAACATTAATAAAAAAATTAAAAAATGAAGAAATAAAAACACGTATTTTGTATTTATAATAAAATTAACAAATAAAAAACTGTTCTGGTGGATATATCTTGTCAATTACTTGGGAAGCAAAATCAAAGTAAATTCATATGACGTAATTCAAAGAATGGAATTGATTAAGTGTTGTTAAGCCTAAGTGCTGTATCTATAGATACAGCGTATTGCCAAAATACGAACGCCACCGTTTCTTAAAGTAGGTACTATGTTATTCCTATTTATCGCCCCTTGCCACACATTTATTATTTTTTGCTTTAGAGTATTTTTATTTGAAAAAATGGAAATCTTTTGTTTAGAACCATATTTGTTTCTGGATTATTGATTTTATTATGAGTTTATTATCAATGCGATCTGTGATGTACGCAACAATTGAAGCAATATGTCCATATGAACTTTTAAAGGTTTTTCCTTTCTTTCTGAGTTTTCTTTTACTGATTCTAAATAAAGCATAAATGTTAGGTGTTCTGTAATAAAAAGGGTCTTAATGAGTCACGGAAACACAATATTTTGTGCCAACTCCAGATTTTGTTTTTTTCTTGTCAACGTTTTGTAGAGGGTCGATTTCAATTTTAAAAATACATGTTTTAATATTTAATATACACATACATTACATGGTAATGTTTTTTTTTTAATGTTTGTTACCAAACTCATCAAATGGTTTATAACAACGCCAGAAAATCGCTGAAAAATACTTCCCGTAATATTACAATTAATTTTTGATCCAACATGATTTGAAGGGTACAGGATAATAAAAAGAATGAACGTCTAAAAATAAAGTTTTGAGATGGAACGTTTTAAGGTTTTCAAAGCTCTTGGACATTAACATATATTTATGAAATATAAGGAACCTGCTTAATGTATGGTAAATTGCCTATAGCGTTGTATATAATCTGAAATGGTTTTCATCGACATTAAACTATTGCTTTATTTCCAGTATTTAACTGGAATACATCCTTTATCCCCAGTATGTATTTTTTTCTTGTTCAATTATCTTTAAAAAAATGAGAATTTATGTCAATTTTTTTTTAACAGAAATGTAGATCGTGTGAACTGTCGCAAGGTGCCATTATTAGTTTGAAACACATAAAAATTGACATCCGTCCTTTATATCCTGTATCCTTCATTTGTTTATGTTGTCTCTTCAAAAAGAAGTAAGCCTTTGTGCTTGAAGAGAAATTTTACGCTTTTAGACATATTAAAACATTTGGGCTTGTATACTTAATAAATAAAACATTAAAAAATTGTGACACTTAAGCTCAATTTACTTATTATTTTCCTAAATTGAACTAATTTATAAAATAAATTATGCCGTGAGTAGAGCGCGTCAAGAATACAAACACAAATAATAATTTTCGTTTCCTAAATAGAGTAGTCCCTTAGCCAAGAAATTATCAGTCATTGTCAACGACATCGCTTTGAGAATTCCTCGCGAAACCCTTACTATTTGTTTGTGCTCAGAAATGCTTTTTGCCTTGTATTGAATTTATTGTACGAGCTCTTTAATTACTCGGCCCATTTCTCTCAACTTCTTGTTCAGGAACAATTTAAGTTCTTTGGGGATCTTGTTTTGTCAGCCATTGTTTTGTAAATGAGTCGATCAGATATTGCGGACCGTTTCCATTTGCGTCTATTGTCTAATTTCGGAATGTTAATGACTCAATTGGACATTTTTATTACTGCTTAGGCGACGAGTGTGGCACAAAGCAATCCGTCTGCTCGAGCGTAATTGACGCCATCAGGTCTACCGAAGTGAACGTGGTACTGTGACGTAACTTTCGCTGTCTCACGGCAATATATGACACTTATCATTGTAAGGCGGTAGGTTTATCGAGTACCGGTGTGGCTAAAATTAGCTTGAAGACAAAATGAGGACTTGTAAAATATAGATAAAGAGCTTTTTTGTTTTTGATGTTTGCCATAGATCCCATAACGCTCTATTGCATAGAACAAAAGATTTGGATTTTTTAAACAACACGTGTAAAGGGTAGTTTCGTCGCTGCGCTTGGAATTCTCGACCTAAGTACCTTTTTTTTAAAAATATTTTTTTTGTTTTATAAATTTATTGCATACACAAGTAGAAATATTGACTACCAGGGAATCTATATAAAACTAGTCAACAATTAATAAGTATCCCTGCACGTCTTGCAGCTACAGAGCGCATAGATGATTAAAATTCAAGTTCCTCCTTTTCAGTTATGATATATTTCAATTTTAACAGATAGGAGCTTGGTTACAGCACGTCTTGCAGCTGCAGAGTGCATGGACAGTAAGTAATCCTAACTCCCATTTACATTTTGTTTTCATTTGACAAGGAAGTAAAGTGTTTCAATGACATAAAAATAAAAACATGAAAAAACTCCTTTTCAAAAATACCTAGGAGTAAGACAAGTCTTGCAGCTACTGAGCGCATGGACTGTTTAAATTCTAGACCCCATTTACAAAATTAATGGCTGATAACATTTATATATTGAAGGAAGATTACCAATCGTCCTGCAGCTACAAAGCGCATGGACGAGTAGAATTCTAGCAACTTAAAATTATATCAATAAATTTACAAAAAATAAACACTTAAAAGAGTAGATAATTTGTCAAGTGTTCATGCAAAATAGTAAGCAATAAATAAATAAAGCACTGTCCCAACATTATGGATAGCGAAATAAAGAAAGATATCCGAAGGGTAGCAATTGTGGACTTTAGGTGTCATAGCCGGATATGTGGCCAACGAGCTGCTCGCTTATTCCTGGAACTGCTGTAACCAAGTACTAATATAACAATAACAAAAAAAACTCAAATTAATTAATTATAAATGCATAGTTTATAAAATGTAAGAAATGAAAAATCTTTATTATATAAATAAAAAGTATATATATGTGCTTAGAATACATAATATTACATAAACATAAATAGTATATTTTGTTTATTTTATTTTGTTTTATTTTATTTATTTTTGTTTATTTACAAACATTTAATAATTTAGAATAATTTATAATAAAAAACAAATATAAAGTAATTAAATACATAAAAATATAAATAATAAGTGTACCAATTATAAAAAGTAATACGTTTATTAATCTACATATATTTTTCAACAAAATCTCTCGTCGTACAGTTATTTTTACTTTAAAATTTGTTTTACGATTTGAATCCTTTATATTTGGCTTTAAATCATGAAATTTTTTGGAGCAATTACATTTTATTGTTTTTTACCAAATGAGGTTGCTACAAATGGAACAATACAGTCAATTTGTGTTGCTGAATGAGTGTTTATATTTTGTTGGGTTCTTTTGACCTCACTTAATTTAACATCAAATTAAAGCAGTAAGCACCTTACAAACACCTGTTTTATATCCAATTTCTTTAATTCAGCAAATAGATCTTCCTTTGGATACCTCTAGGGTTTTTTGAGAATGATTTTCATGATCCATTTTTGTGCTATTTTCACTGGTTCTAGAATTGAACGAGAGCAACCCCCCCAAACCAAATTACAATATAATAGTTTGCTTTGGCAAAAAGCAAAGTAAATTTGTCTCATAAGTTGAGCATTTAAGACTTTTCTTATGATTTTATAAATGTATGCTGATTTCCTTATTTTTATGACCCATTGTTTTGCTGTAAACTATAGCTTACTTCATAATTGATAATCTTACAATTATTTTAGTCTATCTAGGCGGTTCTATAGCGATATCGCGTTATTATTCTGAGGAAGTGACCAACTTAAAACTTATTTTATCTTAGTAAAATAATGTATTAAAAAATAATTTATTGTAACTCTTGCGTGGCGAAGAGATCATATAAGTTACTGCACATGCATATTATTGCATATCTTGTACTTTTCACTTTAAAATTTGCCATTCATCTCTGTAGATGTAGATCTAGTTACAGATAATGTTTTCAGATAATCAGATCATAAAGATCTTTGTTTTCTTTCTGGCAGTACTTCAGAATAACTTGCCAACTTGCGATGTTAGCAAAATTTTATGAAACTAATACAATTATGTAGCGAATTCGCTCCACTTAAAATGTATTTAACTCAGTAATCAATTTTAACATAAAAACGCGTTATGGTTATTTAATTGAAATTTTAATCAATTTTTCGTAATGCAAACATTTTATTGCTGTAAAATTCGTTTCAAATTACTTAAATCAATTTATAATTGAAAATTTTAATTTAAAAGTTAAAAGGCGAACTCACCTTTCTATTATTTTTCTCAATGCAATCCGCAAAGCTGTTTTATACGAATCAGACAACTGATCAATTATTGATTCAGAAAATATTGTTTTGTGTAATGGCCCAACACGTCGTAATTTTGATTTAATTTTTTACTAAGATTCTGTGCGCGAATGCAAAAATAAAAAATCCTTCCATTACACTTTTAAGACGGGACTCTATTGCTCTGCCAAGAATAATTACGTCGCGCGTGATGAGAAAATAGTATAATTTATTTATTTACCCCGTTTCAAAACAGTATAAAATACACTATTTTACTAGCTGAAAACTCAGTACGTAACAGTGGCGAGCCGTGATTAGTTTTATAGGTAATCTACAAAAAATGATCATTTATTAGTACCTACACATATGTGCATAATATGAAAGCAATGAAATTAAAAAACTTTTCTGTGATTCTGTGAAAATCAACTTAAACAACAATTATTATTAACCATGCGATAAACGTAGCATTATTCTATACTATGTTGATACAATACTTGTACAAAAGTGTATTAAAAAATACCACAGCGATATTCAGCAGATATTTCCATTATGATTTAAATGTCAGAACTAAGCATTGACCGATTCCTTTTAAAATTAATAATGCCAAAAACGGCCACTGCAAACGCCACATGTCCTATGAATGAAAAATCGTCCCTTGGAAATAGTGTTCGAAATACTCATTTCCATATGGATAATCTTCAAATAGTATTTGTAATCAGCAAGCTTGTTTTAGTATTAAAAAAAACGCGACTAGGTAAGAGACGTACAATGTATATTTTTTTTTGTACGGAGAAATAAACAGAGGTAGTCGGCTAATTTCAACGTTCACTGAGAACGGACTGGGCGCTGAGCGCACATTATAGATAAAAAAAATGTAGGAATGTATAATCGGTGGTGGTGGTTTCTAATAAATAAAAAAAAAATTTTTTGTTATCATAGTAACTATAAAACATTTTTCTTGAAAGTCAAAAAATTTGATAAGCTTAGCATAATCGCTTATTTAGACGGTTTGCCCGTGGTACGTAATATGTACACAAAAACAAACATAAATAAGTTTTTCAAAAACACAAATTAGTGACAATATTTTCTGAAAAAGGGGTTGGTCAGTATATTTAACTGACAAAAAAAAACGGTTCAAACAAGAACACACAGTGGCTGTTTATCAGCCCCTTACTGCTTTGAATGTGTTTTTTTAAAGCATGGTATTAAAAAAATAATTTAATTCTAGATCTTATTCTCAAAGCACTCTCTTGATACCCACCCGCAATTCCTCTTTCTTCTCTAACTCATATAGTGTCCATGCGGCGTGACTAAGGAATCATCTCCCATGGCAATAAGCCCGCCAATGTACAATTAACATTGTGTACAAAAAGGTTTAATAAAGAAAGTAATTAAATGTTTTTATTTATATACCTAGACTTACATATTCCTCGTCTCTGTTGAAACATCTGTCAATTTTGTATTTCTTTGGGCTTCCAAGCCGTGATCTTAGTTTTTTAGACAAAAATGACAAAGTTGAGTTTATAAGTCCAACCTGAGGACTCAGCAAGTCATATAGAGCGGTTTGTTCTTCAATAGAGGCGCTTTGTGCCTTGATTAGTAAATGGCATATGAACGTAAAGACTTGAGACCTAGAAATCTTGCAGCGTCGACATTTAAGGTTAAATTAAGGTTTAACCTTAGAATACGCTTCTGTAATTAGATTTTCTAAAGCTAACTAAAGCCTTTATAGTATTTAAATGACGTGTAAGCACACATTTCACAGAAATATTGACAATTAAATAAAATACCATGCTGTTAATAAAATGAAGTCTTAAATAAATTAACAATATTTTGAGTTTGTCCAAATTTTTGTAGACAAGGACTGGATTCAACTCCCTGGGGAACTGTTTATATTAACATACTACAACAGAGATGAAGAACATTTAAGAGAAGGTAATATAGAAGTCTAGGCATCTACAGGGCTTATGACATGTCAATGGCTGATTTAAGTGGCCACTTTAGGTTACAGCTCTTTAACTTCACAAACATCAACAGATGAAAGAATTGAAGGAATATAGATGTTCAAATATAGGCAGAATGGTGAATGTTACACAGTGTGTAAAGTGGCCACTTAAATCAGCCATTGACATGTCATAAGCCCTGTAGATGCCTAGACTTCTATATTACCTTCTCTTAAATGTTCTTCATCTCTGTTGTAGTATGTTAATAAAATAAATTACCTCCGATTCTTAATTTTATTGTTGACTGTGCCTAAAATCAATTTCAGATGAAAGACCGTCCGACTTTTCTTCATACAAATGTATTTCCGTACTTTCCCCTAAATAATGACTGGAACAATGATTTATTTACAATGTATAGATATCAAAACGTCAGTAGGGTCGCAGTAAGTCACATCTAGCTGGAGGGCGTGATTCCATTTAACGCTGTGAATGCCCAGTTGCATTCCACCGGCAACACCACTGACTGTCCGACTCGTTAACGTCTACGTCGCGAAACCCGGGAAAGGCGAGTTTCTGGCGCCTTAAAACCAGAACCAACCAGCTAAGGGAAGGTAACTTCGACAGATAAATCCACCAGAGAAGGCAACGGGAAACCACTCTGGTCATCTTTTCCCAGGAATCGCTATGGCGAGTACATCCAACACGCAGTTGTCCTGGCCTCGGAGTAGCGCAGAACCGAAATGCTTTCGATGTAGTGATCGCCATCACCAAGGCGACCTGATAAGGCACCGCAAGAAGAGAGAATAGATATTTATAATTGGCGTGTCCCTGTTATTTTATATATTTTTTATAGTTTCTTATAGGAGCTAAGACCATCCAAAAATCCTTAGAAGAGCCCAGTTTTGTCTACCGTCTTTGGTTTTCTTTCTTTTGGTCTTAATAGGGTTTAATTATTTGGCCGGTGGAAGGGTAGTGACGGTTCTGGTTCTCCCGGTACACTAACAAGCTGTAATAGCTTTAAAAATCCCAAATAAAATTAATGAATAAATAATAAAGTATCTACAATATGTTCTTCAGGTAAAACCCATGTTACGCGTACCCAAACGTATTACATAAAGTAAAACAATGCAACATGACATTGATTTGTTCATAATATATCTAGTATCAATTTTAAAATAACAGAAAAAAGATGCATATCTTATTTTTTAGATAGCTGTTAGCAACAATAAAAAAAAACTTTATCTAAATAAATCAAACATCAATATAATATGTTGTTATAATGTATATATGTAGATCGTGAGCATACAGCGAAAAGTAGCTTGGTAATTTTTTTATGATTTTGAGATTTTTTCATCATGTATTGGTGCTGGGTGGTATCTTTTACTGAAAAAGTTTTTTACAAAACTGATAATTGTATGATTTATTGATCAAGTTAGTCTGTGAATATCTGCCACAGGAAACACTTCGATATTAATACAATACTTCGCTTATGCTTTGTCTATATACAGCAAAAAAAACTTAAAATAAAAAGTGTGCTGAAAAGGAATTCAATAAGTTTGTGAGACAACGTAAAAACTTTAATCTTGATTTGTCAACAAACAAAAATGTTGACTTGGCCAGTTTTCATTGTGTGCTCACGGTATATATGTTTTGAAATATATTGATGAAATAATAATAAATCAATTTTTTTTAATCAGTTAAAATTAAATACAATTAAATTATGATGTGTTTTGAATTCTCTTGAGAGAGGTGGAATTCTACCTCGATTGAATTGTTTTAATTTTATATTCAAAATGACTTAAATTATTTCCACTGGAATAAAATTGTTGCAAAACGTAATTAATTAGAAATAAGAGTGTCCTTTGACAATTAACTCATCTGTCCGAGATTTAAATCAGAAATTAACTGATTAATTAAAATTTCCGCTTTTCAATCAATACATAAATGCTAGTTAATAATAAGTGTTAATTAACAAAATTATTAGAATGGTCTGAATATAATATGCACATGTAAAAATATAAATAATCACCGTTCTATCCGCACCTCTAAAAAAACAGTTCAATATATTTTTAGTTCACTTTATATTCATGCCCTATGCATCATTAGGTGAGACGAGGGAGTTGTGATGGTGATGATTTATGTAAATATATTTTTGTCACAACCCAAAAGGCCAGGATGCCCAATTACAGTGGCGAATTACCGCATGAAAAACCCGGGCTTGTGAAGAATCTTTTTTTATTTTTTTCGAATTATTACCTAGAATGAGTCAAACGTACACCGTGGAGGTTTTCATTATTTACACTTGTTGTTTAGTTTATATAAGAGCAAGCATTGAAATAATTAAATATTTTTTTGACTGAGATGGGGCCTCTTAACCATCAGGGAAAATTCCAGAATTTGTCCACCAAGATATATTACAGGCCTATAATATTGTTAGTTTAATAATTCTTAAGTCTGTCGTCAGCAGTTGTGAATGTTGAAGATCTCAAATATTAATTTTGACGCATTCAGGACTTGTTTTATTAATGAAATTTAAGTTAAAAAATGGTGTGCAATTGAGCAAAATTTCCAACAAAATTTCTTCATTGAAGAAATGAAAGAACAACTTTGCCTCAGTTCTTTTATTTAGAATATCATCATTCCATGTCCACTTCCTAGTTGGAGCATATGGTATCCACAAGAATCCTTTACGCATCTCTATCGGCTACCCATAATCCGCTCAACATTGCCGGGTCGGGAATGAGGGATGCCGGTGTCCGAGGCATTTTGTATGGGCTTAGAAATCAATTGATTTTAGGAAGGTAAGGTGATAAGCCCTACGCTTCCGAGACCTAAGGGCTGCGGGCAAATGTCTCGTAACCCCTGTGGTCGGCTCAATCTACCCACTCAGGCATGGGCCACTTTCCGATCTCCTTTCGTCTTATTTCTCAACACCAACCTGTCTGGCATGGGGGCTCCTTTTGATAGTCACTACCGCCAGCGTAGCTCGGTGAATCATTGAAATACTCAAGCCTCCTCACCACGATAAGGTAGTTTCGAGGAGGCGGATTGATATGAGGATCTGGAGAAGGAGAATTCAGAATAAAACAAATTAAAAAAAATAAAATAGTACGATTAAAAGAAAATAAAACTAAAAAAATAAACATTGGAAAACAAAATTAAAAACTTACATATTACAACAGATATGAAAAACATTTTAGAGAAGGTAATACAGAAGTCTAGGGATCTACAGGGCTAATGACCTGTCATTGGCTGGTTTAAGTAGCCACTTTACACATTGTGTAACATTCACCATTTTGCACATATTTGAACATCTATATCCCTTTAATTCTTTCATTTGTTGATGTTTGTGAAGTTGAAGAGCTGAACCTTTATTTATGCGGGTGAGATTCATCTAATTGAATTATTTCATCCACATTCTAGACAACGCCTGAAAATATATTTTTTTTCAATTTCTATACTTCTTCGTGGACCAGGTGGATTAAACAACAATATTTTGAGTTTGTTCAAATGTTTGTAGACAAGGACTGGATTTGATTTTCTGGGGAGTTGTTAATATTAACATATTACAACAGAGATGAATATAGTATATTACCTTCTCTAAAATGATCTTCATCTCTGTTGTAATATGTTAATATAAACAGTTTCCTAGGGAATTGAATCCAGTCCTTGATTACGAAAATTTGAACATACTCAAAATATTGTTGGAAAATGAAAACCTTTAAACTGAGTCTATGCAAACATACATGCTTTGCTTTTTCTTAATTCATACATTTTTAAATGCACTCACGCTGGTTACTTGATATCGATCTATAAATATTTGTTTAATTTAGTCATTGCCGTTATCTGTATCTGTATCCCCCGTTTTTGGCATTAATCAACATTCGCAATGTAATCAATGTACCACTCCTTTCTTAATTTTATTGATAATGCAAGTTGTATAATTGCTGTGTCATCATCGAAATATAAAAATGAGCCGTGTGAAAGAAATAAGATTGTGCCTGAAAATTGATAAAAATTCAAGACGGTGTGTAAGAAATATCACAGAGGGCGCTGTTAAAACCTCATGAAATAAGAAAACATGAGATGTCGCTCTCTTTTCCTCGCCAACAGCCTCCGGCAAATATGTGACGTTTAATCTATAAAATTCTTCAATAAATGAAAATTAATTAATTTTGTTTTTTTTAACGTAGTTATTTTATTATAATTTAATAACCAACTAGTTTCGACAAAAACACCATGCCTTCTTCAATAGTAATATTATACAAAGTTAGTGCTTCAAACATTAAAAATAAATATTTCATATTTTAAATTCTTTGTCACGAATCATTTCATAATCATCACCTCTACTATTTCGTATAACTTTATTATTAAATAATAGCAAAGAAATCTTCTAACGGATCCTATTCCCAACAGGATAAATCAATATATTTGTACGAAAACGTAACAATTTATTTGTATAAAAAATTGTGGTGCAACTCTATCATCGATAATTTGTTTGTACAATTCATTTGTTTTTAGTGATTTATAATTTGGATCTGTAGTCTGGTCACCAAATTACAAAACTTAATTAATTTAATTGAATCTGTGCAAAAAAAATTCTTCGTGTCCTAACATTTTTATGTAACCTGGGCCGAACCCTTCAGTCCTATCATCAGTGCCTAGAACATTTTTGTCTAGATTAGTTGGAATTTAGGAGACAGATTTTAGACTTGATATATCTTAATAAAATAATTAATTGTAATGTTGATTGTACATTTTGTTTAGACAATGTACCCCTGAATGCCACAATTGAGATCGTACATAACATTTTATCTTCCAACCTTAAATAATAATATGGCGCACTTAAATGCATTATCACTTATGTTAAGATTGTATAATAATGTAGAAAGTAATGCTGATGTTGGTATCTTTAACGATACATAGAATAATTATAAGAAAACTGTAACACAAATTATACAATCAAATAGTCACTTATGTTAGCCAGGTAAAATATTTTGTAGAGTTAGTAATAATTTATCGAAATAACTTTTATAACAATCATAGAATTCACTTAAGCTAGACACTTCAGCTAGTAAAAAAGAAATTTAATAAAAACACATTTCTAGAAAAACACGACGTGTTTGGCCTAGGTTGCTGTGACGTCAAGATTCGTGATAATGTTCGAAACAAATTTCAACGGTCAGGAACAAATAAACATGAATCGTGACGTATTGGGGGCGTGGCCAATGGAATGACCGTTTTTGCGGGAATTCAAAATTACAAATTTAAAAATATTATTTATGTTACTAATAATTAGCAAAAAACAAATTATTTTTGCTGGACTGTATTTCGTATACCTTAATTACTATAAAAATGTAAAAAAAAGTGATAATTTCCTATTACGTACATAACACAATAAATAATACAATTCGTGAACCAATAAAACACTTGACTTTAATTATGTTGGTATCTCCATTATTGTGAATAATGAGTGTGCTTATTTATTTATTTATTTATATACGGCATTTCTGCCATTTACATATATGTGGTATAGAAATAAAAAGATTTAAAAAAATAAATAAAAAAAATCGAGTATGAAATATTAATATACTCGTACTATACACATTATTAATTACTTGAAATACATACATATTTTAAAGAAATTATACAATAACAAAATACAATAATCAATCAAATTATAACTATTCCAACCCAATCTTCTGAAGATGATTTGCTCTTTTTGATAAAAATATGTTGGTCACTTTATTTTTTAAGTTAGGCAGAGATAAACTAAATATATCAAAATGTGATGCATATTCATTATGAAGTGAAGTGTGTAAAATGTGTTGTTAGTTTAATACGTATAGTAGATTTATTACATTTTATCTATGTTTTTATTATTTTTAACACATCTTTTTTTCAAAAGAGGCTAAATATAAAATACATTGTGGAACTTTTGCTGCGCTACGCCAGTGCGATATTTTGTGTGTATTATGAAATGTCTGTAAGTTTATAGTTAAGGTGTGTAGATTGGTCTCCCAAGAGCTGAGCATGCAATGGTTGACCCCCAACCTTTAGCTACAACAGTTTACCATGTAGTTACTGACTTCAGAATACTACCAACTCAGCTTCAAAGCTCTCGTTCGCTCAGTTATAGTATTTGTTCATCATTAGCTCTGTTTGCTTTCACCTCTATTTAACGTTGGATCACCACTGATATCAAATAAACTATTTGATTGACCCCGTAATTCTGCGCGTTTGGTCCAGACTAGAAACGGCATACATTTTGCAAACAAAAATTAAAAACTAAATTAAGCATGTTAAAAAAACCGCTTTCATACGTTTCGCCTTTTAATCTTGTTTAATCTCGTAGTTGAGTAAAAGTAATTGCATATTCTAATTTACATACAAACATATTTAGTTGTACTTTTTTATTTGAACAAATAACTTCATTATTGATGCCCTTAAAGAATCTTCCTGAATATTTTCATATTATACATATTACACATACATACATATAATCAAATATCTATATGAGTACTTACATTTATGTATTATTTTATCACTTTTTGGATTTTTTTACATAGTTTTTAAATTAGGATTTTAGACCGGAGCGTTCTAAACCATTTTCTTAACAATTTTACGTCGATCGATAAGGTGGTTGATAGGTTTCCTTATTGAGGTTTGAAAAAAAAGAGATAATCATTGTTCAATAAGTCCATTTATTTTCACTACACATCATCACATACATACAATACTCACACACCCATACACATAAACACACACCCTCACCTACCCTTACATGTAAAATAATAACACTGATACACTAAAACAAGTACTTAGCAGAAATATTTTTATGTAATAATAAAAATTATCCTCGTAATGTAATTCAGACACATTTTATATGTTTATTTCTACCGACATATTGAAACCGTTATATAAATTCTATTATGTGTTTTGTTTTTATGAGAAAAATAAAATAAAATAAAATCTTCACCAGATTTGAGATTCAATATAACAAAAAAACGTAAGTACTGTTTTTTTCTATGACCGTGTTTGTAAATGTAAGTAACAAGTTGCGGTAAAGCGGGATTCAAACCTCGGACCCCCTGATCTAGAGTCCGCGACACTCTCACGGGACCACAGCCCGGTTATTTGCAATATCTTCGTTGCCAGCCTATAATAGAACATGTTTTAAATGAAAATATTATTTTATGTTTCACATTGAACAAACAAAATGTCATTTTTATACATTGTAATAAAAAATAACTTGTATATAGGATTTGTACCGTCTACGATTTGTACTACCACGAAACGGAATAAATCCTAAGTAGCAATAGTAACATGTATATTTACATGAATAACAAAGACCCTGATGATGGACGCTGTATGCGATCCGAATCGTCGTAAAAAAAGTGTGAACGACACACGACACACCCAGAAAAAAACATTTTGAGAATTTTATCTATGTACCTACATTCGATTTCTGAAAACTTCTAATGATTTTATATATAGGATATGTCTAATAATAATTGTAAAAACAAGTTTGCCAAGGTAACTTGTCCTATTTGAGTATAGAATTAAGTCCAAATATGCATAATTTTCGTCGTGAAATTTATTCTTTGCCAAGTATACCCATACGTGCATGAAAACGTCCTTGTTCCAAAACTAGTAATTGTCATGAAGTCTTTTTGCTAAAACATCATAATTCTATTTCATTTGTTTCATGAAAAAGTTGCTAAACATTGCAACTCTGTTTATTGTTAGACTCGAGTAATTATTCTGTAGATTTATGATAAATTATTCTGTCAAAGATAACTTAAGTAGAATCATTAGTAACCAGCGAAAAAATATCAAAGCCATCACGCGATATCAATTGAAACAGCAATGTGCTTCATGCGGACAGTATGTTTGTTTATCAGCGTTGTTATAATAAAGCATATATTTATCGTCTTTACACAAAATATTCTGATGTGTGCTTATTGATATAATAAAATGCACATTAACAGGTTCTAGTCGGTTTTATATTTTTGTGCAACCATTTTTTTAAAGCTGCAAGTTAATTATTGTTCCGACGAAAAGACGCGTACGTATCGAAACTGGCAAAGAAAAATTCAGTAAGTGGTTATATACAAATATTTGCTAACATTTATTACAATAGTTAAAAATATTTGTGTATAAATAATTAGAGATGAAACTAATTGAATGAATTTACTAATCGAATGATGAGTGATTTAATAAATAAAATTATCGAATGAATAATTCATTGGCTTATGGTCACTTAAAGCCGTGGAAAAGGGGGTGACTACAAAATTCTGGCAAAATAAAACGTTAGCTTCTTCGTAATTTGGAAATCCGTAGGAGGGTGTTCACGGATTTCTCAAGATCTGTGAGAATTGCCCCTTCCCTCTAAGATTATTCATTCATAATTTCAAGTAATCAATTAACCCAATTCATTCATTCAATCGTCCATGCATTTGTTCAATGACTAATTTATTCGAATACTGCATTCGGACTTTCATTCAGATGATTTTAATGATTGAATGCATTCGATTATTTTCATTCGAGTGAATCATCTCTATAAATAATCTCGGGCTGATTCCGTTAAAACTCACGTTTATATAATTTCACAGTTATAATACGAGAACTGCCATGAGATGGTTAACCCCACCAAACCCCATAAAATTATTGTTAAATGTCATGCATAGTATAAATCATTTATATTATATAGTTAACATAAAAAAAAAGGAATAACCCACTAAGTTTCCATTTTAGAGGTTTGTCGGCAAGTGGGGAAGAAATTATATGGTAGGAAGTTATTAACATATACCACAAAACCAAGACTTATTGATACAAAAACCTTTCTTTGATTTTTTTATTGAAACTGACGGGAATCAAAATCATTGAAAAAAATATTTCATGCTGGCAAAGGAGCAAATAAAAATTTCCAGCAAATTATTTTTATTCGGCTCCAAACTCGTCATTTTCGAACACAAAAGAATGTATTATACTGAAAAAAAATTACTGATATTTCAAGGTTATGTTGCTGACAAATGTCCATCTTACGATAATGGCGTTTTACATCTGACAACTTAAACCATTATTTACTGGTTGCGCCAACTTTTGTCAAACGGCGCAAACTCTTTGTTCATCTAAAAATATACATGTTACTGTTTCTACTAGGATTTGTACCGTATCGTGGTCGTTACATATCACAATATTTTTTACTGTCTTACAATACTGATTTTTATCACTTATGTATCATTTTAACGATAACGACTTTAAAAACTAGGGCCATCATATAAATAATCTAAATTAATGCCTAGACACGGGTAATGTCCAGTGAGGTGTCCGAAAAAAAAAAGAAAAATAGAATACTATCATATAAAACAAATTAATAAATAGGTACATATTATGAAGAAAAAAAGTGGAAAGATTAGATTGACAGTCTTTTGTTATTTTTCTTTCACATTTCTACCCTCTGTATCTTAAAGTACGAAAATCTTTTGTGATGTAAAAGATTTTTGAGAATGAAGGAATAGCGTTTTAGTGAGATTCGAGCAACATAGATTTAATGAGACAGATTACAAAACAAGAGTTTGATAAAAAACTTGACTTTGTTGATCTTCCAAGAATTCCTAAAAATACGCTCTTCTTCATCTAAGACGTTTAAATAATTCGTCCTTCAGTGATGGGGCTTTCAAAAATTAAAACTGGTTTATAAAAATATTTTCTGAATTTTTCTCAATTTCATTTACCAAAGAATATTGGAAGTTTTTTTAAAATGAAAGTTAAGAAGAGGGTCGCGAATTTCAAATATTTTTAAAACGATGATGACCCATATAAAGTTGATTGATTAATGAGATAAATTGTAAAATGTATCTCCAATGACTTAAACATTTGCTTTACATTGAAAAGTTATCATGTAGTAACGATACCACATAAATTTTTCAGTAACTAAAACAAAAAATATTTCAACAATGATATGAGTATGTCCAAATGTTTGTAGACAGGCTGGATTTCTTCCCTAGTAAGTTATTGAGATCTGAATTCATTGCAATAGAGAGGGAAAACATTTTTGACACAAACCCTGTAAATGCCTAGACTTGCATATTCCTTTGTCAAAAATATATTCCCTCTCTGTTGCGATAAATTTAGGTCTAAATAACCTGGTAGGAATAAAATCCAACTTGTCTATAAATATAACAACATACTCAAAACATTTTTGATCAAACTAGCTGGTCTAGGAAGTAAAAAAAATGGAAAATAATTACCAGGTGTCGCCTAGTAGGTGAATTGGCTCAGCCGGATGAATTTCACCCATATGATAAAATTTTCAGCTCTTTAGCTTCACAAAAGTCAACAAATGGAAGAGTTGAGGAAATGTTGATGTTTAAACATAGACAGAATGGTGAACATAACACAGTGTGTAAAGTGGCCACTTAAACCAGCCAACGACAGGCCGCAAGCCATGGAAATGCCTAGACTTCCATATTCCATTCTCAAAAAGGTTTTCCTTCTTTGTTGCAGTAAATAAAAAAAAAAATTAATTTTGTTTTAAAATTGCATTTAAATTGTACGAAACTGCATTATTTGACAGAGAAAAACTCTTTTGCTTGGAAAGGAACGTTACACTTAAAATTTAAGATGATTTTTCAAGAGTTAAAAATAACTCAATTGTATGTTATAATAAAAAAGAATAATTATATTCATGTCAATAAATTTCAGTAAATTATATTCGAAGGAAATAACGTTTATTGTGTTTTTGAATATCGAATAAGGTACCGAATGAATTGTTTAACATTGGTAAAAGCTGTTTTAATTAAAAGCTTAAATTTGGATTATCTTAATTATGGATATCAGTTTGATACAACCAAAATGCTGGTATAAGCTCCTTTAATTAAAAAAAAATAGCAGATAGATAAATAATCGAAGATACATCGATGTTTATTTATTTGGAAAAAAAACTATTAATACATAAAATGGATACAGAATAAAAATATTATGAGAGAATCTTAAATTGTGAATTCATTTTCTACAGTGAACGATTGAGATTAAAAAAAGAATCAAATTATATGTATCCAGTAATAATATGAAATTTATAATTATTAAATTTTCTAAATGGCAGGAATAAAATGTATGTATTATTTATTGATATTAGTTTTCAACATTATAATGAAAACAATTATTATTATTATTAATATTTAAAGTATTAATTTTGTGGCCAAACATTGTACTCAATGTTATTATATATTTGTATAAAACCACTTACCCACTTTTCTATGTCTACCGCTGGTTTAATTGGTGTCCTGGCAAAGAGACGGACACGTCTCGAAACTGGTAGATGTAGGAAATTCATTAAGTGGTTAAGTACAAATATTTAATACAATTGTTATAATTATTCAGAATAATTTCTACAGGCGCCATTTTCGTAAAAATGACCTCAATAGCAATATTAAGTAGGTATTTGAATTAAACGAACATTGATTAAATTTGCATTATGTGAACCAAGAGAAAAAAATAATAATAAAAAAATGAAGGTAAAAAATAAATTTTGAAAAATTGTATATACTAAAAAAACATCGTAAAGTAGTAAATATTATTTAAAAAAAAAAATATTACGTTTTGATGGAGTTTGATAAATGTAAAACCAGCAAATGACATGTTTTACGTCGTGCTGTGATACATATATATCAATTTTATTTTATAAAATTATTATTTTGTTTTCATAATTTATTATTATTATCCTGAGGTTTTATGAAATATGAGGTAGCGCGTCCTACATTATGGGCGATTGTTATAATAAACAATGGGTCGTGGAACATGTGATTTTGATGTTTTTTCTCGCAATACCACTCACGGCATGTTTAAACAATAAATTAATATGCACACCCACATCTACACTGTCGTATGTTCAATAAACATCCACATACACGGACAATGTGCATGTATTCACGTGTATCGTACACGGTAATAATGGCGAGCTTTGATTGGTTTATTGACATACCAACAATCGTCTAGAATACTTTTTAGACATCAAAATAATCGAATGATTAGTGATATTATGAATAAAAGAATCGAATAAGTTATTGATTGTTTTATGGTCACTCAAAACCATGGGAAGGGGAGTGGCTACAAAATTCTAGAAAATAAAACGTTAGCTCCTTTAAAATTTGGAAATCCGTGTGGGGATGGTCACGAATTTCTCAAGATCTGTGGAAATTGACCCTTCCCCTCAAAATTATTCATTCATATTTTAAAATAATCAATTCACCCAATTCATTCATTCAATCGTCCATTCATTCATTCAATTACTAATTTATTTGAATACTGCATTTGGACTTTCATTCAAAAGATTTTAGTAATAGAACGCATTCGATTATTTTCATTTGAAAGAATTATCTCTAATACTTTTTCAGTTTAGAGTTTCTGAAGTGTTTTGGCTGGTTTATTTAAAAAAAATCTTATTATGTGTATGCCCATGATATCTTTTCTCAGATCAATTTTAATGTCCCCCTTGTTACTTGCGTACCAATTCTGTCTTTGCTTTGGGAAACTTTAAAGCCAATGCCGGATTCTTTTTCCCTCTGCCGAAGATTCTCAGAACAGTTCGCAATATCTCACTAAATACTACTGTCGACGTGTTCCTACAACAAAGGCAAGCATTCAAGAAAAAGGCGGTGTTATCCTTAGAGTATACATAAGTGTTATCACTCCCGACTTGAGACGATGGACTTTCCGTATCTGTCTAGATCATGCTATGACTATACTATATATTTTGTACATTTAAACAGATTCAAAGATTGTTTACGTTAGGTTAATTCACCGTATTACATCATAAATGTCAATCTTTTAGGGCTGTCATAAGACTGTTGAGTGGTTTTAATAAAAATAAAATATAAAACATAAAAATATCTAGAAAATCTATCATTAAAATATATAATTACTAGAAAAAAAAAAAATTGTATTGAGCGATTTATGATAAAACAACTTTATTTTAGATATGAATTTAAACAATATGATTTTAAAATAATGCGCGTCTTATATTGAAACCATTAAAATAAAGAAATATTGCGTGAAGATTTTCAAAGTGCATAAATTAATCTAATATTTGCAAGCTGATCAGATATTTTCATGTAAGTATGACAAAAATTGAAGTGGCTATCGCGGCAGAATTTTTAATGGTTCCCTGAAGTAAAATACAAGTAAGCATTAAATATAATTATAAATAGTATTAATATAGATATTACAAATACATTCAAAATAATATGGAAAAAAAACTTGCTTTTCCCCCCCCACTTGTTTAAGGTAATGGTCATCGCGTTTGACTCTAATGCAAGAGCTCTCGGGTTCGATTCCCGACATGGTTGAATTGAAATATTTATTTTGAAGGGTGTTTTTACACTAGAATATTTCATAGCCCCTGGAATGGTAACTGAAGCGTTAGACTGATCATTTTACTTTCATGTAAAAAAAATGATCAAGATGCGCCGCAATTGGTGTATCAATTTTTTTTTTCAATTTATTTATTTTATAAACGTTTATGTACATTACAAAATATTTCATTGCATACATAAAACGAAAAAATTAATACTAAAATTTAAATAAACAAAAATGGTAAAATTTAAATACCCATCAATTATAGAAAAAGAATGCCATCTTCTCTGAACTTTTTTTCACTAATATGAAAGATGTCAATATCCGAAGAGATACGGTTGAGTAAAGACATTGCTCTTCCTACTGGCATTACCATCGGCAGGTTGGTTCTGCAAGCAGGAAGATAAAACAGCAATGCAGTGCCCTATGCACCATTATGTGCGAAAAGGGAATGATAATATCCAAATACCTATTCATCACACCGCTTTGCCCCACATATACTCTAAAATGAAAGTTATTATATTCATGACAATATTATTTGAATCGGGTTGTGGCACTGTGGCTAGTGTCTCGGACTCACGACTCAAAGGCCCGCGGTTCAAATCTTATTCTGCCCCAACTTGATTCCCATTTTATAATATGAAGTTAAGTACAACTCGTTGAAAATGGCCATCAAAATGAAATATTTGGGTAAATCATAAGAACGCAAATATACATTTAAAAAAATAATTTTTTTACAGTGGAACTCATCCTAAATCCAGTCATCCGGATTGCCAAATATCAGGGTCGTTATCAGAAAATAAAAAATAAAAGGGATGCTTTAATAAAAATTGATCTAAGAGCAAATTTTCCATTTACTAAAAAAAAAATGCCTTCATTTAATGGTTAATCCAATAATCTTGATTTCTGCATATCTGGATAACGTTTGGCACTCATTAATCCGGATAGTTATAGTTTTAATGCTTTATTTCCTTGTAAAAATGTATTTTTATCTGACAACAACCATATATAGGATTGCGTTTTATTCCTTTTTAAGAAATTTATTCCTTTCAATACTATAGTTTTCGCAAATACCCTCTCATTCACGTCAATTTTACAGTTCACATATGACACAATTTACACACAGATAAACATTATAATACTAATTACTTTATACCTTATCAATAGACATAAGTTCACACGGAACTCTACATTGACACAAATCGCCGGCGTAATGGCGTACGATAAAAATGCTGGAGCTAAAACGTGCAACGGTCAAGGCGGGAAATATTATGTAGGCAGAATACTAGTTGCTAGGTAGAAACGAGAAAGGCAGTAAAAAATGTCAAATAAAAATGTTAAGTGAGCAAATGACACGTCAGCATAATAACGAAGGCTAAAATAATTATTAAGTGTTTTAACAAAATGGTCGTCTAACGGCAAGAACCCACGTTTTTGCTGTTACAACATTTACGACAAAATTATACTCTGTGATGTAATGATTAAGAAACTGATACATGATTTTTTCTTGAAGACATTGAATTTTAATGACCATTTGAGTAATTGTAGGCCTCGTGGTGTAATGCTCAGCGCGTTTGCCTACAGTGCACTAGGTCTCGGGTTCGATTGCCGACACGGCTGTTATAAAATATTTATTTAAAATTATGTTCTTACATTAAAATATTTTTTAGTCCCTGAACTGGTACATGAAGCGTAACACTGATTATCGTACTTTCATGTAACAAAAAATATCAAGATACTCTGCAATTGGTGTACCAATGCAGTGCCCTATGCACCATTAGGCGCGGAAAGGGAATGATGATAACTAATTAAAATAGAAAGCTCGTTTTTACTTCGGTTCAAAAAAATATTTAAATTAATAACTTTGAATTTATTTACTGATATATAAGTTTGAATAGATTTTGGTTCATTGGGGAGATTATTGTAATTTTTTATTCCTTTGAAAACCAAACTATTTTGACCATGACTTGTATGGAATTTAGATATTATTTTGGTATCCGAGTGACTTGCAATAAGTGCACCATTGCACTGCCCTATGCATCATTAAGTGCGGAAAGGGAATGATGATGATTTGAGTATTTTGTTTTGAACAAACAAAGAAACCATCACGCGTTTTACCGTAGGGGTAAGCAGAGAGAAAGAACGCCACATCACTCTGTCTTTGCCGATAGACCTCGCTTCCTCTGCAGTCACACATCTTCTCATGCACGCGCGCCGATTATCCTACTCTTGACATGTCCATTGTCAATGTTTTCTGCGTCCATCAACATTCGCATCGTAAATCCTTTTTGCCGTTCTTTCGTTGTCCACTCGCTCTATATGTCCAAACCAGCGCAGCGCCCCTTTTTTGATTCTGTCGAAAATGCTCGTCTCAGCCTTACAAAGTTCACAGATCTCGACATTTGTGCACCTAAAATACATTCTTTTACCACGTATTCAACCGAAATATCGCATTTCAACAGAATCAACCTACTTTCATAATTATTTTTTCAAAAATTTAAACAAAATTATTCGAGTCTATTTCATAATTCAAATTCAAAAGATGTCAAATTCCTATACGGTAATTTTGTCGATGGTTGAACATCCCACGGCACCACGAAACAACATAGGGTGGATTCATTAATAATTATATTTTTATTAATATTCAAAGCACTAACTTTGTGGTCCAACATTTTAATATTATGTTAAAAAAAATTGCATAAAACCACTCACCGACTTATCTGTCTACCGGTTTCGAGACGTAACCCGTCTCTTCGTCAGGACAACAATACTACACCAACATGCAAATACCACTACACACCTTCACCATAGTAGATTTGCAAAAATATAAAATCGACATGCAGGTTAGACACATGCTTCACTACGCCACCACCGAGGGTAAATGACTTATGAAGTTAAGTTTTGAGTTAATATTTCAAAACTTAACTTCATAAGTCATTAACCCTCGGTGGTGGCGTAGTAAAGCATGTGTCTAACCTGCATGTCGATTTTATATTTTTGCAAATCTACTATGGTGAAGGTGTGTAGTGGTATTTGCATGTTGGTGTAGTGTTGTTGTCCTGACGAAGAGCCGGGTTACGTCTTGAAACCGGTAGACAGATAAGTCGGTGAGTGGTTTTATACAAAATTTATTACCATAATATTAATTATATTTTTAATTATTTCATTTATCAATAGGCAGGTGAAAACACGAAACAGTACACCATGAGGCCGACTAATCTCTACTCGAATTCTTTGAGCAAAATTTACACCCGCGAGTAGAAACTAAATAAATAAAACCTAAGAGGAAAATTATAAATATGTGTCCACCCACCCTAATTTACCGGTCAGAGTGAATTAACGCGATACGTGTGAAACGGGCCCGTACATGACAGACACATTAAATGATTTTTAGATTAATA
Source organism: Micrasema longulum (assembly GCF_059751315.1). Classification (NCBI taxonomy): domain Eukaryota; kingdom Metazoa; phylum Arthropoda; class Insecta; order Trichoptera; family Brachycentridae; genus Micrasema; species Micrasema longulum. The sequence goes on from NW_028278961.1 coordinate 121,250, forward strand.
ATATATAAGACGTAATGCCAGAACTGTGGAAATGTTGTAAAGGCCACAAGCTAAAGAAGTTACTGACTGCTTTCTTTGGTGAAATTGGTCGCGAAGAGTCTGAGAAGTTGATGATGGCTGATGTTCTTATTTGAACTGTTTTTTTTGTAAATTGAATTTTTTGCATTTTTATTATTTTTAATGTTTATTTTTTTAATTTAATTACCTTTTCTGAAAGTCTTATTTTTTATTTTTTATTTCTGACTATTGTTTTTATATTTTGACTGTCATAGAACGGGGTTATTTACCTTAGTTAGATTGTCCAGGCAACTTGATATAAATGTGTGATTTTATTTGTATCACATAGAATTAAGAATAGTCCAGAAGGAGCGTAGAATCATATTTGAATACATCGGACTATGTACAATAATTCCCCCACTATGCTTCTCTTTCATCGCCGCGCGCATTTGTGATGCCGCCGCGTAATGTTGCATGATGGGAAAAAAATCATTTTAACACAAATGTAAGGTAAAAAAGAGCAATCTGTTAATTTCTCTAGAATTTTCATGTGGACGCGGAAATATTGATTGACACAACAGAGTAGATAAGTCAAGAGTCATTTAATAAGAGTAATTGAATTAATGAACTTTAAACTTAAAATATAAAACTAATTTTATTTTACAAAAAACGGATATTTTTAAATCATGTTAAATAATATTTGATGTTTTAAAGATAATGTCGGTCAAATGTCCACGATAGAGTTGTTCAATCCGAAATCCAATTTTCATTAGTTCTCTCATTAGATGAGCAAAGTAGTGTAAGCAAAATTACTTTCCTGGCAACACTAACGAAATGTTCTTTGTTTCATCGACAATCTGACTGATGGCAAAATAATTCAATTTTTAAGTAATGCATTTGTTACATACACTAATACGCTAATTACACATGAAATGTGATTTCATACTGTTCCTTTAAGATCCTAGCAGTATTTCTAAACTTTAAAAGGACACAGCACGGCATAGTTGAATTCGAATCAGGAGTTGCGTACTGAGCGACGTCTACAAAGAAATAATGGTCAAAACGTAAACCTACTCATTTATGAGTAGTTTAGTCGCCTTCTGTTTGACGTGCGTGTGCGTATGCGGTTTCTAAACTATCCTTAATTTTATGGTGTGTCATATAATAAATAAATAAGAAAATAAAATAAGTTTTTCGCGAAAACGATCGTAACGCTCGTAGTCGCGTATTGATTTTAGCAGCTTTACATGTGAACTACGATCGATTTGTTGTATTGTCTCATTGTTCTGTCCAATATAATATAGTCCTTGTGTGAACCCATAATTGTATAAATGACGTCAAACGCTTTGAAAAATGTTGACTAGCTTTTAAGTTTCGTTTAAAAACGTGTTTATGTTTTTTCCACTATGGGGATTAATTTCAAAATAATAAAAGAGTCGTAGCGTTTCTTGCTCCTGCATTTTGTCGCAAATTAAAGTCGATTTTAACAATTTATTAATGTTGCGTGCTGCACGGTTGGATTATTTAAGATTCACATTATAATAAGTAAGTAAGACCTACTTAAGAATGTTCGAGATTGAGATTGTCATCAGTATTTCATAAACCTGGCGAAGCGTTTAAATGCGATAAAAATAGCGATTATTATAATCGTCAACTTTGAAAATCAGAAAATTTAATGAATTTTATTTTAACAGTATTTTCAGTATGTCCAAATGTTTGTTGACCAGGCTTTCACTCCCTTAAGAGTAATTAAGGTACTAATTTATTGCAACAGAGAGGAAAAATATTGCGATAAATTACCATATCTACAAATATTTAGACATACACAAAATACTCAAATACAAGGTACTCAAAATATGTTTAGTTTAATTAGCTGGTATAAACAGAAATGTTTTCAGGTGTTACCTAGTAAGTGAAATAATTCAGCCAGATATAATTATTGTCTCAGATGACCATCTTAAGTTTTTTTTTTATATATTATAAATTTACTACTTGCAAACCCGGCAAAATTTAAAATAAAAACAAAAAAATTAAAAAATCAAAACTTATTCAGAATACGATTTTTTAAAAATAATTTTAACATTGTGAGTTAAAAATACGGCTTAATTTGTAAGACTTGACTTTTAAATTATCGTCTTTGTTGCAAACATGGCAACCTCGAATTGAGTATTGCAAAGTTGGTAATGAAATTGAATTTATTATTTCACTACTGTTTCTTGACATAATCATTATTATGTCATTACTGCCTACGTATAAAATATTTACTGATTTAAAAAAAAAAATCAGTTTAAAAAAAAAGGTGAAGTCAAGAATTGTATCAGTTTTTTGTGATTTGCTCAAAATAAAGAAAGATGGATTTTGCCGGGTTTGCAAGTAGTACCCTCATATAAAACTAATTAATATAAAATGAAAACGGAGTGTTCTCTGTTGATGATAGTCTCCATCTAACATGGCTCAGCCTGTCCTAAGATGGAGATTGTAGCAACATTACAGCGGGAAACATAATTTTATTTTCAATATTTTGAGTTAGTCCAAATGTTTGTTGACAAAAGACTGAATAAGCCCTGTAAATGCCTAGACTTTCATATTTCCTTCTCTAAGATGTTCTCCATCCCTGTTGTAATTTGTTAATAATTTAATTTAATAAACGAACATTGAATTAATCGTATTGCCTCGGATTTTGGTATATTTCAGACAGTGGGATTTTTTTGAAGAAGCAATTTACCAATTGCCTTGTCGTTCATTTAACATAACCTTTTTTTCCTTAACTTATTTGTTTTGCAAAATATTGTTTGAAATATTTATTAAGGGTGAATAGGACTTATTTTTTTGTGATGTTATCCAAATTGTTGTTAATAATAAATGAAGAAACCTCAAAAGAAAAGCGATACCGATATTTTGTTTTGTGGTAAAGGTTGTATATTACATTATCTTTAGGAGAATTGAATTTCTCCGTATTGCTAACACAACCTACATCAAATAAAACAGATAAGATTAATAATATTGTTAGACATTAGAGAAACGTTTTCCTGTCTGTGCATATTTTAAGCCTGATACAGCGTATGCGGGGATGCGAATAGTGATGTAACATCGCTTACTGAAACACCGATTAATCGAAATATCGAAGGAACAAGATCGATTACACCCATCTAAAATTAAATCACATATATTAGTGATCTCACCGGGAATCGAACGCGGAACCCTCCGCTCTAGACATTACACAATGGGGGCTGCTGTTTTATTTAAATTTATACAGATGAGATATTATTGATTTATTTATGACAAAATACAAGGCTTTTAAACTGTACATATAACATTATATTACATATTTTATTTGTACGAAATATTCCCAATCAGCAAAAGTGCTGGTATGAGGGGATATTTTAATAATAATACAATAGTTTAAATAAAAATTCGATAAAAAAACATCACATATCACTCGTCACGCGGGCTGTAAGAACTGTTTTTTTAGGTGTTTTTTAAGTACGTACATGTTTTGTATATTTTTTAGATCATTAGAAAGTGAATTGTAAAAATTTATTGCTGTATACAAAAAACTGTTTCTTTTTCTGTTGGTCCTAGATTATTCGCAAGTTAAATTATTTGATGCTCTTGTTTTTATTTTATGTATGTTGTTGTTAAAATTAAATTTAATATTTGTCTTTATTTTATTCTTTTTCATCTTAAATATCATTTTTATTTTTTCCGTGTTGATCAATTCCTATAGATTAGGCATTTTCGTTATTCTCTATAAATCTGTGGTTCTAGTATATTTATTAAAATTTAATGTTACTTTAAGTGCTTTATTCATTGTTCTTTGTATTGATTCTTGCATCTGTTGACTACATATTTCATAAATAAAAGATATGTATTTTATTTCATTTAATTTATTTATGCGTTCAAAATTACACTTGTTTAAATATGAGTGAACTTAATAAGGCTTTTTAGGCTGTGCCCGTGTCAAGCCATAATAATTAACAATAAAAAATACATAGTAAAATTAAATAGATTAAAAAATAATGACATGTGATGCAATATAATAACAATCCAGAAAAAAAGATATAACTAATAAATAATAAAATTTCAAAGAATACAATTTAAAAATGATAATCAGACATAAATATTAATTATATTATATGAATTTAGATTCATACATAATCGAATATACAAAATAACAGTATCATTGAAATCAACAAAATAAAAGCATAATAGTAAAATATAGTAGTATTTAAAAAAAACTAAATAATAGTAGCACTGAAATCAATAGAAAAAGAATATATGTATAAAAACATAATTAAAATGATAATTGAGATATGGTTTCTATAAACTCACTCTACACTGTAGTAAGAAAAAAGAGTAATAAATAATATGCCAAATAAGATTGATTTAAATTAAATAATACAAAAATACATAATGACAAAAATAATATATTACTTATAATGACACAACCTGAAACGACTCATGCCTGTGAACTTGCTCCGACTCGCTAGAAAATCCGTATTGAGTCGGGGCACTTGTAATACATTCATGTAAAAATGGAACATGTAAATTATATAATCTACGTACTATACTTTTTCATAGTATATTCTATTACTAAATTTAATAATATATTTATCAATTAACAAATGACAACAGAGACGAAAAATATTTAAAAGAAGGGAATATGACCTGTCGTTGGCTGGTTTAAGCTAACACTTTACACACTGTGTAAGATTCACCATTTTGGCTTTGTTTGAACATCCACATTGAAGTGAAGTGAAGTTAAAAAGTTGAAACCTTAATTGTTGTGAAGAGATTCATCTGTTCGAATTATTTCTTTTACCAGGCAAAGCCTGAAAAACAATTTTAAAATGTTGAAACTTCTTAGACCATTTATTTGTCTACAAACATTTGGACAATCTCAAAATATTGTAAAATATTTATCAAATTTATACGTAAAAAACCCGTTTTTTGCCAAAGAACTAGTAAAATCTATTTGACATATTTTATATGTTGAATTTTATGATATTAAATAGTTCTTTGTCAAAGAACATTGACATGAAAAAATCTATTTCACGTACTCAAATTAAAATGAATCTAAAACTCAATATAATATGATATATATTTTTTCAATTTACATGTTCTTTGACAAAGTATTGACTTTCTAAAAAAAAAAATATTTAAAAGAAAGTTCTTTGTCTAAGAACTTGTAAAATGTATTTCTTCGGATCGGGATTTCCCCATAAGAAATACATTAAAACCGAATCATGAATATTTTTTATTAATGAATTACTTTAGGCCAGTTGTCCTATATGGGTGCGAATTTTGGCACCTTACCAAAGCTCAAAACACCAAATTTCTGAAATTTGAGAGTAAGTGCTTGAGAAGAATATTAGGTATAAGGTGGTTCGATTTTATAACTAACATTGAAGTCCGAGAACGGACGCAGCAGCCTCCTATAACGAGCGCCTTGAGGATGCGGCGGTAGATCTGGCATGGACACGTGCTGCGCATGCCTCAGGAGAACCTAAACCCAAGTTGCCTCTTCTTTAAACCTGCGGGATCACGCCGTCCTGGATGGCCGTCAATGACGATCTTTAGACTTTATTTGGCGGAATTAAGGGGCGCTGTATTGACATGGGAAGAAGCGAGAGTGCTGGCTGGCGATAAGGTCTCCTGGAGGCAACTGGTGATGTCCACATGCTCCACTTAGGAGCGGATGTGGAAAAAAAGAAGAAGAATCACTTCAAAAATATAAATTACAGTAATAAAAATATCTATTTAATTTTATTTATACAATATGTACGTATAATTTATTTAATTGTTTTTTTAAATTCAATTCATAACAAAAGTAAAAATATTACATAAAATAGAACGTATCCCAAACTCCATGAGACCAAGGCCACTATGTTACGTTGGGATACAACATAATGCAAAGTGGAAGCATACGTTATATTATTTAATAATACGGAAATAAAAATTATAACATAGATATCAAATTCATATCACTATACGGACTTTTACTAGTTATCGTATTTACATTCTTAGCAATGTATGTTGTATAGGCCCTATGGGCGTTGTATGTTTTAACCCTTGTCACATAGTCAACAAAGTATCAACTTTTTATATAATGCATACGTCCGCAGCCATCTTGAGTTAGCTTCTATTGTTTGGAATACTCGTTACACTATTTATATATCACAACTTGATAGAATACAAAATAGAATCTTTAGACCTTTGGATCGTAAATTTCGTACTTATTTTGACTCGTACAAAGAATCTTCGTCTTCCATAGTTTAACTGACTTTACTGAACGTCGAAGCATTTGGTCTTTTTCACACATGCCACGCAAATCCACTCGGCCCAGTAATTTTACCGCGTACATCCTACAAACGCATACAAAATGTGTCACCTTTTGTAGGGTGTACCCGTAAAATTACCGGGCCGGGTGGATTGGCGTGGCGTGTGAGAAAAGGGCCTTTTTGATCTGTTTTTCCTCTTCAAAATTTTCAACTATTTTATCGATAATCCATATATTTTAGCGCGTATTTTAATCAATTGTCCCGTCCCATACAGTCGACACAAGTTAATTTTTGCCCAAAAAAAAATATGTTCAAAACTTGTTTATTTATCGTAGCTGCTCAAAATTTAACTAACTTTGTCCCCATTTAGATATTTTAAATATAAAATTTTGCGACATCAAAATTTTTTATTTTTTGGAACACTGTAAAATGATACATTTGTCAGTGTGTAAATAGTTTGTTACTTTAACTATGTTTATGTAGTTATCATATTCCAAGTTTCAATCGATCAACTACATTATGTAAATCCCTCTCCTCCATTTCTTCACTCTATTTTTTTATTTCTTAACCTTCTTACATGCTCTTTTTTCTCTTGTCTTATATAATATATTATTTTTTCTCTTCTGTGGAACATGTTCTCTCATTATATTTGGGCGGCCTCCGTGGTGTAGTGGTCAAGACGCTTGACTCACACACGGAAGGTTCCGGGTTCAATTCCCGGTAAAAACACAAAAAATAATTGTGATTTTTCTCAAGCCTGATTGTTCAGTGATGTAATTCACCACTGTAATTGGGCCTCCTGGCCTATTGTGGTGCAAAAAAAAAATACTTGAAAAACTTTAACTGGATGCGTGTACTATTTACTATATTTTATAATCTCAACTTACAACGGTTGTTTTTCCTAAATATATCAAATTAAAATTAAATAAAATATTTATTTAAAAAAATGTATGATAAGTTTTATAAATTATGCAAAACAGAGTACACAAACATATTATTAAAAACCTGTTTTTCAAATTATTAGTCTTTCGTAAAGGTAACCAGACGTTACAGCATCGTTTTCAAGACGATTTTTTGAACATAGTCGTTAAGAGAACAGTGCATCGATGTTTTGGTAAAATCGATGTATTCCTCTCATCCCTAGATTCAAAAAATGTTATTTATAAGTTTTACTTCGAACTGTTACCAGGGAGCGCTTACGAAGTACTTTTTAGTGTACTTTGTAATATTCATATTACATCGTGCGCTAGCCTTGATATCGTTTAGCATACATGATATAAAACTACTGAACTACAGATAACTAACAGCATCCATTATCTTGGTTTGTGCTATCGATTAGCGTTACATTCAAACCGGTTCCTTTATCTCGCTTCGATACCGCATTTGAGTGATAGTGATGGACGAAAAAAACAAAAAAAGCTTATCTATGAAACAAAATAATTGGCAACAGGGTTCACTCAGTTTTTATCGTCATTTTTTCTGCAAAATGAAATATGACTAAATCACGAAATGATTTGAGAAATGTAGATATTCTCTCAACGTAGGCAGAATGGTAAATGTTGTACTGTGTGTTAAGTGATCACTTAGCCGGACAATGATATTTTTTATTTAGACAATATCAACATTTATTTAAATTTCAAACATCACCAAATTAAATTAAGTTCACTGTTAGTAATTAATTAAGAATTTTGTACATGTGTGTAAAACAGTGTTTTGATTTAAAGTTTTTATAATTGTTATGTATTAAGAGCATGTTTCAGAATAATGAAAAATGATTCCCACGGCATGGGACACTCCAGTGAGAGAAACTGTATTTTTGAAAAATTTTCAAATATATATAATTAAAAATGTTTTTTCTTTTTATTACGTATTTTGTTGTTTTTTTTTAAATATGTATTTTGCTACTTAAAAATATTTTTTTACAATGTCTTCTACTATGTTTCTTACTGTGTATTTTGTTTTAACTATTTATTTTACTGGGTTTTATAATATGTTTTCTACTATGTCTTTTATAGTTTCTTACTATTTTTTTTGTTTCTACTACGTATTTTACTGGGTTTTTTAATATGTTTTTTTCTATGTTTTTCACTTTATTTACACCATGTCTACTACCTTTATTTTTTTTATGTATTGATTACTGTTTTTTTTAAATATATTTTTGACTGGATTAGAACGTGGTAAGGAACCAAAGTTGGATGGTCAAAGCAATTTTGTACAAATGGATAATTTTATTTATATTAAATGAAAAAATAAACTTATAAGGGCTGGTTTTATAAACACCCGTAAGGACGCATGATACTATTTTAAACTAATATTTGATACGAGTATACCGGCCAATTAAAATGTTTTATAGTTTATTTGATTATTTCTTTCGAGTTCGAGAATCAAACTCATAACTCCCGTGCGTTAAACAAGCATTTTTTAAAACCATTACAGAGAATGAAGATCTTTTTTAAGAAGGGAAATAGTGGTCTATGCATTTACAGGGCTGATTACCTGCCATCATACCATTGTAATAGCTTATGTTGTAGGCTAATGTTAGACATCAAAAGGTTAGTCATAGGCTCTGTTAATGCCTAGAATTCTTTGTTTCCTTCTCAAAATGTTTTCTATTCCCGTTGCAGTTTCAATCAATCTTGGTGAATTAATAATATGAAAGATCTTTAGATGAAAAAAGAAATTAATCGAAAAATACCACCTTTGTACTCCTTTGTAAATATTTATTTTATTTTATTTTATCTTATTTTATTTTTCTCATAATAACAAAACACATAATAGAATTCATACAACGGTTTCAATATGTCCGTCGATTATTATAAAATGTGTGTAATTTATATGTATGTGAGTAAAACAAACCTGTTTTTAAATGATGTGTCCCACCGAAATGTCACTAGACTTAGTGGGTAACTAAAATTATAATTATGTTACACAGTGTGTAAAGTGGCCACTTAAACCAGCCAATGACAGGTCATAAGCCATATATACATATTCCTTACTTTAAAGTATTCTCCATCCCTGTTGTAATTTGTTAATCTTAATGACTCCCGAGGGGGTGAAATCCAGTCTTTTGTATACAAATATTTGGACGAACTCAAATATTGTGATAAAATTATAACGCTAAAAAAATAAAATAAATAAACGGTATTCTGCAGCACTGAAGTATACCTACTTCTCGGGGAGTAAAATCTAATCCTCATCATCACCAACACGTCCCTATCCGCACCCGCCATTGATGCACCAAATGCAGGGTATATTGATCATTTGCCAAATTATTTTGAGAATATCTAAGCCATTCAAAAGCCCGAAAATTGCAATTACATTGTATAAATCATTTGTTCGTAGTTTGCTTGAATTTTATTCTATAATATGGTCTCCTAATTATAATATTCATATAACGCGGATTGAATCGGCGCAACGTAAATTTTTAAAATCGTCAATATTTAGAACAGGATCAAATACTTTTATAATCAACTATTATGATCGTCTAGAGCACTTTCATATCTTTAGTTTATAATTCAAAAGGATTTTGGCTGGTTTGATATTCTTGCACAAATAAATATCTAACTGTACAGATGCCCATGATATCCTTGCTAAGGTAAACCTTTATGTACTTCGCCGTAACTTGCGTACCAATCCCGTCTTTGCTGTGGAAAATTATTTAACTAACATCGGATTCTTTTCCCCTCTGCCAAAAACCCTCAAAACAGTGAACGAAATCTCACTAAACGGTACTGTCGATGTGTTCCTACAGCAAGGGCAGGCATTTTAGAAGCAAGCAGTGTTGTCTCTCCTGACTCGCGATGTCACACTTGCCATTTCCGCCTAGATTATGCCATAGTTATACCTTTTGTTAATTATACATTTTGTAAATTTAAGTAGATTCAAGACTGTTTAGATTAAGTATTACTCATTGATGCCAATCTATTAGGGCTTACTTAAGCCTGTTGATTGGCTTAAAAAATAAATAAATATTAAGGTATGGTGATTAATCTTATTCTTCTTGTGCCAGTCTAAAAACAATGAAATATTGCTGTATAAAATCGCCGCTAAAAGAAATATTTTATAAATATCCTGGGAATCGAACATTTAAAAACAGTTAGAAATATTCAAAAGATTTATTTTAGTCCATTATTATTAAATTAATCACTTTTTTCCTTTGTTCATTGTTTCGCTTTTATTTACACTATTCTTTTGTTATAAAACTTTAATAAAAAACGGTTAATTGTATTAATGGCACCTGTTTTTCTTTAAAATGGATCTCGGTTGAATAAAATGAATATGATATGGAGATAATTAAGTCTTATTATCTTTGATTCTGCCCACAGAAGACGAGGTGACTGGTCCAGTACTTATATTCGATTTCACAGTTAAGAAATTGAATCTCTTTAACTCTATTCAGGTGAGAAGCCCCTAAGCTCTAACAAAAGCGTTCAACACTTTTGGTTTGGTTTTTAGTTTAACAACAAACGTGTAATGGACGATTTCGGGTAGCGCTTGCAATTCTCAACGCCAGTACCTTCGACCCGCTGTATTGCGGTAATCTGTTGTTAACTTTGTGGTCAAATTCATACAATATTTTTCTCCGTATGCGCGACTCTTTTAAGTTATTACTTTAAGGGTGAGAACTTATTTGTGTTTTTTGAAAGGTTTAATCTTCTAAAATAAAAATAAAAATCATCAATATTTTTCTATTCGATCTCATTTTCGGCCCCAAGTTTTTGACATGTTGGACCTCGGAACAAAGTCATCTGCCAGTTGCAATGTATATAAGAAATAGGTGAATACAATGCAGACCTTTTCATATCCTGTGAATAGTTTATTTGACATAATCTTTTGACTCTTTCAATAAACTCGCTATTTTTAATACACATATTTTAAAATTCATATTTAAAGTACATTTTTGTACTTATTTTAATTCAAAAACAGTCCTGGCTAAACATAGCTAGTCGGGGCCCGAATTAATGAACCACTGTGCATTGAAAAAACAGTCAAATAAACAAATACGAGTTTTTAAAGAATGCGTATTTGCGATTATTTTAATTTCAGTAAATTAAAGACTTTACTTAGAATTTAACTTCAATTGTATTTTTTTCAAGCGTTGGCGTTGGTATAAGTGAAAATTTACATTAAAATTGATTTAATTTTGTTTGATTACTGAGAGTGCACATTTATGTTGTTACGTTTACTTGCATAAAAATCCTACTTTATAAAAAAAGATATGAAGTTGGATTAAATTATAAAAAATGTGGTTCAGAAGTTTCGAATTTCGACAAATAATATAAAAATGCTATTTTAACATTGTAAACATTATAAATTATTATGTATCAAAGATATTATTCTGCTGGATCCCAAAAAAAACTTTGTAAAACAACCAGGAGTCAAACTAGAGGACGGGTCATATAGGGTCGGTTACAAACTCTGGATTCAGGCTAAAAAAATCTGGTTTTCGGATCCCAAAAGATTCAATGTATTGCCCTTACATTGTAAAACCATGACTCAAATTCAATTGATTCAATTTGTAAAAAAAATATTTAGTTGGTTTTGCCAAAGGGAAGGCAAAATAATAACTTAAACCCGTCGAAAAATAATAGTATGGATAATTAAATTTGTTTAGTAAATACACCAGCAGATAGTCATATTTTTTTATTTCCACGGTTTATAAAAATGTCTGCTTTGAAACTGGTTGTACTTGGTTAGGCAGACTACACACAATACACAGAAATGTATCACTTTAATTACAGGAATTGTTATGGTAATAAGGCATTATTGTTATTCCATAGAAGAAAAATAATTATAATGAATGTTTTTACACAGCAAATATTACTGATGAAAAAAAACACGTTTTTGACAGAAAATGGCCATTGTAATGTCAGTCAATCCAGTAATATGTAGATATTATGTAAATGCAATAAATTTATCGGAGTATTTTTTTGTTACATAATTTTTTCACGGCGTAAAGTTAACAATGTCCAGGAATAATTTATGTTTTGAAAATTTCAAATTAAAATGAAGCCAAAACAGTTTATTTTCTTTGACGTCGGCGGAAGAAAAAGCTTCATTTTTGAAATCGAGCGGAACAGTATTTTTGGACTTAGGAATAAAATATTCATTTCTTTCCGAAAGACAGGGGTGGAGTTGGGTACCTACCATCCGTGAAAAAATTCGACGAAACACGAAGAAGTGTCAAAAATAAAATATTCAAATCGCAGAAATCCCAACTGTAATAATATATCACGGAGGAAATATATTTCCATGTCGCAAAAGAAATAAAAATATACAAATCACAAGCGGCGACAGTTGTCAACTTCGGCGAACTTTATTAAACACACAACTTTTTTTGGCTCCCAATTTTACGAAGTTTTTTAAAAAAAAAAATACGTGTTTGGCGTCGCTCGAAATTCGGTTTCGTTTTTGAAAGTAATTTCCAATCATGTTTATTATGTTTCGTATGTTCTTCCCTACAAACTCATAAATTTTGAAGTTGCGGGCATTCGCGAAATTGAATTATTGAGCAAATACCTTTTTCTTTTTTTCTCACATGGCTTTACTTATGAAACGTGGCACAAAGTTACGCCTAGACATAGTAGTAAAATAATATTATAAAATACATTATTTACTGCCTTAGAACGGGGAAGCTATCCCTAGTTAGGCAGTTTAGATGAACCACCAGCAAAAATATGTATGTTTACTTTTACTACTTAATTAATTTGTTGTATAAATAATAAAAAATATATGGGAGTACCATCTTTATTCTACCACTATAATAAGGATGTTATTCTCATCCGTATTCTACCATTATATCTAGGCGTAACCTGATGCCAAGTTTACGAGTAAGGCCCTTTTTAGATTTAAAAGCAAATGGTATCACGTTGTAAATAAATATATTAAAGGTCCGTACAAATTATTCGTAGTTTTTTTTTAAAAATAAATAAATATCAGCGCTCTTATAATTTGCCCAAATATTTCAATTTTGGTGGTCATTTTTAAAGAATTGTAAATAACTCACTATTAGAAAATGGAAATCAAGTCTGGGTTGAGTGGGGCTCGAACCTCGGACCTCTGATCCGTGAGTCCGCAACGCTAGCCACGGGACCACAACTCGACTCTTCTCTTTGTGTGAAAAAAAGTTATCTGTGTAAAATTGAACCACAATCCTAGACGAGTGCTTTCGACTCGATTGCTACTGTCAGGTAAAAATACCGATGAAGGAAATCGAGTCCGGAAAGTGTTGTGGTTGGCGCGCGTTCAGCTTAAGGTCTCGGTTTCGATTCCTGGCAAGGTCTTTACGAAATGTTTTTTTAAAATGTGGTTTTGCATCGCAAGGTTTCACTGTCCCTGAACTGGCAATTGAAGCGAAAGGCTGATCAACTTACTTTCGCGTAATAGATTATTTATTTTACCAAAGCAGTTCCCGATGCATCATCAGGTGCGGACAAAAGTTTGAAGAAGATGAAAAATCAGAATAACTTAATTTTGCCGCCATGTTAGCATTTTGTTAAATTGTGATTGAATTTCTAGTTGTTTTTTACGCATATTTCAGCACGCTTTTCGGACTGCATTTTTGATCAATACATTTTTTAAAATAAAAATTGAATAACGTTCCTGCCCCTACTGTCATTTTTTCTCTCTGTTGACATTGCCTTTCGGACCGGAAGCGATCACAAATACTGTACCATTGGTACTACGAACACAAGGTTTGGTAGGATTGATGGACTGCTGCTGACTTCCTTTTTGACGGTTTGAATCGTATAACGTTTCGCTTTTGTTTCGAATGTTTTAATTGAAAGATTCGGCGATACGCAATGATTCCTGTTTTAGTTTTCTACCGTTTTGCGTGTTTCAATCGCCCTATCTCCCATCTAACGCGCGCACTACTTGTTTCCCCTTCATAACGATTCATTTTTAAAAAACGAGGAAATAAAATAAAAGACTATCATATTACAACTTTAATCATTTATTTCATCTATAATGTTTCTTTCAAGATTTTCAGAAATTAAAAATGTTTTTTTTACTTCTTCGTTCTTAGTAATGCTAATGGTGTATAGAAAGACATTACAATAATTGTTATAGAATGTCGATTTTACATTTGAAGTACTAACTTTGTGGTTATTCATTTTAATAAAATTAATAAAACAACTTTGTTTTTGACAAGTTATTTTTTATATTTTCTACCGACCGGTTTTGAAGCTATACAAACTTCTTTGTCAAAGTCTACTTAACTAATGAATTATATCCAATTTTATTAAATCTGTATTATGCTACACATATGGAACTGATAAATCGAGTCTTTTTATCTTTTAAGGATAGTAAGCGTTATTTGAGATGAATACGCTCAAAACCAGACTAAAGAAAATATTGTTTATTTGGTTATTTTCTATTTTTTTCTTATTATAAACCGCTTGTTTAAGATGATTGTTTTCTAAGATTTCGAAGTTGTCTAATTTTAATAATTTATTTTCAAAATGAAGAACTTTTAATCCAGTGTCTTTATTGAAATTGTGATTATTTTCTATCCGATGGTCAGCGAATTCAGAATAAATATTATTATTTAGGCTTATGTGTTCTTTTACTTTAATATTAAAGTTTATTTTATTTTTTCCAATGTAGATTAAATCGCAATCATTACAATTTAATTGGTATATATACTATTTTTTTGTTTGAATTTTTTACAAGTTATTTACAATTTGCTTTTTAATTCAATTACTTTTTTTTTATCCATTTTTTTTTTTTTCTTTTTTACTATGTAAAGTTTCACTTTTTATTTTGCATAGCAGTATGCTTTTTATTGTTTCTACATGTATACAAAAAAGCGTTGTTTATCTTTTAAATTTTTACTCACTATGTTTGTACTTACCTGTATATTCTTTGTAATTGCCCCTTGGGCGTATTGTAAAATTAAATAAAAAATAAATAAATAATACTGATTTAATAAAATAGGATAGAATTCAAAAGTTCAGTAAACCTTGATAAAGAAGCGTGTATTGTATAACTTTCAAAGAGGTCGGTAGACAAAATATAAAAAAATAAAAAAATAAATGGTTAAAAACAAAGTTGTTTTATTTATTTTATTATTATAGAATATTTTCAAAAGTTTATACATGAAGCTAATAAAATCCCTCTTGTGATTTAGGTACCAGTCCAGGAATTGTAAAATACTGTCTTATGTCAACCTTGTAAATAATCTTACGTAAATATTTCATGTTTTTTTGGGAATTTGAATTAAATTCATGTACATTGTACGTATAGGCATAATCTGCATTGATTAAAAATGAATTATTTTAAATCCGACCGGTTTTAAACCACAACCTGTTTCTCTGTCAAGGCTATATAAATGATATTTTAAGGAGCTAGGTTTATAAAAATATTTGCCTTTCATTTTTTTATTTACTAAAATTAGCGGTTCACAGTAAAGTCCTGGTCTCGACCCTAATGTATGGGAGCGAAATATAGACTTAGAAAAACAGGCATGAAAGTATGCTGAATGCTGTCAAAATACAATCTCTCAGGCAAATGTCCGGTAAAACTATGTACGATAGATGCATAAATGTTAAGATCCGTACATTATGTTAGGCTGAGATAAGCAATATCGATGAAATCAAGAAAGGAGCTCTGCGTTAGTTAGAGAGCGTTGGTTAGAGAGAGTTGGTAGAGCGAATGGACAGCGGAAGAACAGCTTTCTATATTAATTGTATAATGAAAATGTTGATGGATGCAGAAATAGAGAAAGACCCAGAAAGACACGGTATGACCAAATTCAACAATTACTCGAAGATCGAGATGTTAAAAGTCGGAATAATCGGCGCGCGTGCATGAGAAAATATATGAATGTAGAGGAAGCGAGATCTGTATGCAAAGATAGTGTGACTTGGCGTTCTATTCCGTTCTGTTTTTTTTATTTAAGAAATCGTTGGAACCAAATAGAAATTATGTTAAAACCAAAAATACCTTGTTTTTAAAACCTTAAATGTCGCAAACCAATAAAAATCGTTTGGTTTGTCTAAACTTTTGTAGACAAGGACTGAATTCAACCCCCTAGGAAGTTATTTATATTACTCGTAATATATCACAACAGATATAGAGAACATCTAAGATAATGAAATATGGAAGTGTAGGCAGTAAAAGCGCTTTTGACCTCTTATTGGCTGGTCTGAGTCTTGTAATATATTCAACTCCCTTGGGGGTTGAAAACATTCCTTGTCTACCAAAAAAATATTGTCGATAAAGTCAACTGGTTGCATGAAAAAAGTAGGTTTAAATAAAATGTTTACTTGAAAACGATCCGCTTAATCAACCTAAATTTTTTCACTTAAAATTTTACATGGCAACTGGCTTTTTTAGTGTAAAAAACTTCTCAAATGATAAGTTTTCTATTTATAAAGTTTATATTTGAAGCACCAACTTTTCAGCAGATAAGTTTTCTATTTCGTTGCTGATTCTAACATTTTGTAATACCAGCTAAAGCTTGAAGTGATTGCAATAGTTTTCGAGATCCAAATTATATCTAAGAATTGCAAGGCTAGAATTGGCAAACAGAAAACCTTGACTTCTATAATATAAAACAAGAAATCACAATTCGGATAACAGAATACAATTATATATGATCAGATAAAAATACACTTATTTATCAATAATTGGTTACGCCCCCAATGATTTGCACAAGAACTGGTTTTTTATCTATTTGAATCAACAATTCATGAAAAATACGCAACGTGAATTGCATACAATTATCTAAAAATAAAAATTCAGGTTCACATACAAAGTTTGTTTGATTTATAATAAAAAGAAAACAATTTTCAATCAGTTTGAATGGATTTAAGTGTAATTTAATTTTAGGAACTATCATTTTCCTATTTATATCCCTCGTCGGATGTGTCCAATGTCTCACATATTTGTTTTGTGGATTTTTTTAAACTAAAGTTTGTATACTTTATGGTTGTTTTTTTGTTTGTTTATGAAATAACTATGGGTCCAGGCGAAAAACGAATACAGGTCTGTGTGTCAAATAGAACCAGAACCCTTTTAAAATTTCCGATTATGGAAATCGAGTTAAGATAAGTCCACCTCCTTGTGTAGTGGTTGATGCGTTGACCTAATATTCTAGAGGATTTGGATTAGATTCCTGGCAGGGTGGACGTGAAAAAATGGTTTTAAAATTTTCTGGACTGTCATCTGAAACGAGTCAAAAACCCTAGTCGAGGATTCTTGTTCTAATTTACACACGGTTAAAGTAGTTTTTATTTCTCTAATAATTTTTCTATTTCATAAAAAAAATAGTCTTAATGTTATAAATCTTGTTTGCTTTTTAAAACAGCAAACGATAAATTAGTTTCTGTGTCTGAAGTGCGAGATCTAGGTGTCATCTTTGATCAAAAGCTGTATTTAGTCTGTCACATTTACTGCATAGCCAATAAATCCCTAAAAATGCTAGGCTATATTTTGCGAGTGACTAAGGATTTAAATATCGCTACTTTGAAATTGATGTACACAGCTTTTGTTGAGAGCCAGTTGAAATACAACTCAACTATATGGACTCCGTATTAAAGTTATCACCAATATACTTTAGAAAGAGTTCAACATGCTTAATAAGATACGTTAACTTTAAACTTGGAATCAGATATGAATTCATTAACTATGATTTTTTGTTAAATACTTTGAACTTGTTGAAACTTACTGAGAGAAGAAAAATTATAGATTTACTGAATTAATTTAAGATTGTAAACCTTACATAAAACTGCCCAAATCTATTAGCACTCATTAACTTCAAGGTACCTGGACGAAGGACTCATTAAGTACCTCCGTTTAGTTGCAACAATTCGCGAACAGTATACTCAGATAATGCTATTCTGAATCGACTTCATGTACTCGGCAATAAATATTCCGACGTTGCTGATATTTTTCACATAAAGTTTAGTTTATATAAATCAACCAGTTCAAAGATGGTGAACGGTAATTTGCATTTTTTAGATTATAGTGCTTTCTATGTTTACTTTTGTATGGGTACTATTGTGTACCATTTTTACGGGTATAACTATTTTTTGATTTTTATTTTGAGATAAAATAATTTCATTGAATTTAATATACTTCTATTTTGTACCTCTTAAATAAAAAAATATATAAATTCGTTTCCTTTTAAAATTTTATATGCACACATTGTTTGATTATTTTTTAAATATAAATATTTTCTTTATACAATACTGCAGTGTTATATATAGTATTTATGTAACACAATACTTTTTAGTTTAATTTTGAAGTTTTTTACATTATATTGAAGTGTTTATATTATTTTTAATATGTATCCTTTAAAAGTAAAAGGCACTGCGTGCCGTCTATAGTAATAATAAATAAATAATTATTTCTGTTAAATTTAGAAACACAACACAATTACTTTTATTATTGAAATGTGAGTAACATTAGCACTGATTTTCCATAAATTCATACTTGATTTGCCTAACATCTGGATACTCGTAGTTAAGATAACTAAGATTGTTATTAACTGTTACGCATCTGTACCGTTGCCGGCTAAACTTTGTAGTTAGAAAATTACTAGTTGAATGTGGAACTGGTTTAAAAAATAACTCATACCTTATTAATTTAATCACCTGCTTCATTCGTCTTTTATCAGTTTAATTAGATTGACTTTATAACTGCATATGTGAAATACATTTATTTCATACTCATTAAAGTTTATATTAAATTAAAATAATACGTTTTTACTTACTTTAATTTAATACCCTAATGACGGACGTTATTGATTGATCTTTGGAAACACCTATATTTTATTTACCGTATTTTACGGACGATAGACGCATCGGACCCTACGCACACTAATTTGTTGTTGATTGTTGAAAAAAGTTCGTCTTAGGTTCCAAAAAATACGGTGTTCATTCTTTGTCAATTTTTGTATTCCTTTTATTAAATACAAAATAATTCTCCCTCACTGGGGTATTCTGTGCCAGAAGGAAACATTTTACATTTGCAGTTTTGATACGCGCCTTAAATACATAGTAAATCAACATTTTAATTTTAATTATTATCCCATGGCGTCTGGTAGACAGAACTATTTTGTGAATTCTCAAATCATCGGACTACACTGGCTCGGAAACGAGTAGAGTTTTGTTTTCTTTTTCCAGTTTTTAGATTAAAAAGAATGACGGCGTTAAAATCAAAATTACCCACATTATGTGAAAAATAACATAGACAATGTGTATTTAGATTTCTTTATCGAAAGCATTACAGTTTTTTTTTATCTAGGAAGTAGAAATAAAAAAGTTTTGGAATTTAAAAACAATCACATATTCCTGAAATGTATTTGCTTACTAAGAACACACTTTTCTTAGATTTATTTTAGCATCGAACAATATTAATTTAACATTGACTAGGTTATTACCAAATTATGATTTACTCCTACCAACCTGTTGAATAAAAGTTGTCATTTATTTTTAAACTTCAATATTATGTACAATATTTTAAAAAACGCTAAATAATATAGAACTAGTAAATGCCTCATTAAATAAATTATGTTGAGATCCGTGCATTATGTAAGGCTGAGATAAGCATTATCGACAAAATCAAGAAAGGAGCTCTGCGCTGATTTGGATATGTAGAGCGAATGGACACCGAAAGAACGGCTAAATATATTTATTGTACAATGCTAATGTTGATAAATGCAGAAACAGAAAAATATCGAGAAAAACATGGCATTACCAAATCAAACAAACACTTGAAGATGGATGGTTAAAAGTCGGAATAATCGGCGCGCGTGCATGAGAAGATGTATGAATGTAAAGGAAGCGTGATCTGTAGGCAAAAATTGAGTGATGTGGCATTCTATCCTCTCTACCTACCCTTACGGGGAAACGGCGTGATAGTTTGTTTGTGTTTGTTTTTGTTTGAATATCGATCCTAGTATTTAATATTTGAAAAAAATAGTATCTAAATTAAGCGGAAAATAAAAGAGTTTGATATTATAGAAATCTTTCTTCACACGTGATTTCAATATAATTGCCGTATAAAGTTCTTTGATAGTGGATAAAAGATGATTTAACTGTCGTACCGCATAGAAAGTTTTTTGAAAAAGAAAATATCAATTGGATTTTAAGGGCGCGTTGAATATGAACGAAAAATTAAGCCATGAGTGTTTGAACTACGTTTGTAAAAGATTTCTTAAAATTATTTTAAAACATACCAAAATATGTTTGTATTTTTATAAGATTTCATTTCATTACCAAGAATACACTTTACTATGATGCCGGCTTTTTCCTACTTCATTTTTTCCTTCAAGATTTTTTTCCAAGAGTAGCCATCAAATGAGAAATATCAGTGGTTTAAAAAAAAATATATAATCGACTATTATAATAAGTAAAAAAAATAATTTTTATCAGCCCTACAATTTTTGTAAGTTTTGTATTTCTGAAATAACTCCGCGTGTGACGTCAGAGGTTCTTTTCCGGTTATTCTCTATCAGTTCTTCCCATTGGTCCATCCAAAGCAAGCGAACCGGAAGTTTTCCATTTATCTTATATCATAGAACATGAAGATCATTCTTAAAAAATCCTCGAGGTATCCAACGGAAGATCTATTCGCTAAGTAAGATATTAGATGTAAGACAATTGTTTCTGAGGTCCATACTAAAATTAATTATAAATCAAGTGAGATCAAAAGAACCTAAAAAAATATAAACGCTTGGTCAGCAACACAAATTAACTGTATTGTCCCATTTGTATCGAACGCTTTTGGTAAAAAGCAATATCATGTAATTACGCCAAAATGATTTTATGCCAAATATTAAATACTCAAAATGTGAAACACATTTTAAAATAAAAATAACTGCGAAAAATAGTGAAGCGAGAAATTTTTTTGGAGAATAAATGTAGATTAATAAACGAAGTACTTTATATGAGTGGTACACATACTAATTATATCCTTATGTATTACATTACTCAATTTTTGTTTTATTTTATTTCAATTTCAATTTTATTTATTCATATATATGAGCATTACAAAATGGAAAACCTTAATTCATACGTATAGAAATAATTAAAATAATAAGGTAAAATCAGGTATTTATAAAAATAACCCATAATTATACATAATATCCAGAGAATAATATTTCTCTTAGTTAAAAAAGTAAGAGAATCTTGTATCGAAAAACTCCCTCAGAGACGTGAAATATGTCAGAGTCCAAAGTAATATTGTTCAACATAGAGATAGCCCTTCCAACAGGCATAACCATTGGCATGTTGGTCCTGTATATTGGAATGTGAAACAGTCTATTCTGACGCTGTCTAAAGTAATTATCCGGAACATAAAAGTTTACGCTCCGCATAATTTCAGGGTTGTCAATAATACCGCGCAACAATTAAAAGGAGTGCGTAGTTAAATACACATGTATCATACTATATTATTTACGATTAAGTAGCATGTATTTTTGGCACATATATATACTTTATATTTGTATAATAACGATTATTACATCGCTTATATTTGATTAGCTAAGCATTTATAATTAAGTATCACTGTGGTTTTGCATAATTTTTGAACAATTTAATAGTAATACATTCAAAATTCCTCTCAAACATAACCATAATACACGCTTCACGTATAATGATGGTTTGACATTACCAAAAGTATGTACTAGTAATTAGTATGGTAATAGAACTTTCAAAATTTAGTACCTAGCATTTTAAATTTATTTCCGAAAGAATTTAAATTTAATTCTCAATGTAACAAGAGCAAAATAAGAGTTTATACATGAATAGTAGCTTATTTGTAGATATTTTAATTTTTCATATATTTTCTTGTATTTAAAAAATAAAATTAAGAAAAAAATAAATTATTATTTGGAAAAACATGTATATTTTGATCTTTACTGCTGTTAATTATATTTGTTATTCATTGTTTTTATAAATTTAGAAACTAATATATAAGTTAGCATAAATACAATCTCCACA